>NW_019211459.1:26289322-26428746 GCF_002443255.2 Varroa destructor
TATATATATTAATGTAACTTTCTCGAAATATTTTGTATTTTCTTGGCTTTTGGTTCATATAAAAAACATTATTCTAAAATCAATCATGATTGATCAGAGTATCTTAGCCATCTATTCTTGAGTTCATTGCTCGCTATGAACTGTAAGCGCTCACCATTCTGCTTTCGTTAGTGCCGGCTTTCGTCAGTTTAGCTAATTGTCTATTCTTAACGGAAAAATCAACTCCGAAACGAAGGAAACGACAACCTGTTCAAAGTAAGGTAAATTAACTTGCCTCGAACACTGTGAAGAATATCGAATGAAGCCCTGAAGATAGATGAAGCTCTCTATAGCATGAAGTAGGAGCTGTAAAATGGAACACTTAAGGGAGTAACCGGTAATTGATGCTTGACACGGTACCAGCAAGTATGCTGTTTATTTGCTACTAAAGGGATTCAGCCGGACCGCTCCTGTTTTGAAACTGGCAATTAGAAAATAAATAGGAAGTTCGGTCGGAGGGTGACGCGTAGCGTCACAACGGTAAACAAAGGTATGCCTCCAAAAAATGAAAAAGATTAATACGGAATGCTTAGAGACCATTTACCTGTAGGAATCTACATTGTGAACAACAGGCTCCTAACAGACCTGTGCTATGCCCTACTAGGACTACAGGAATTGTTACTCAATGTAGGCTGAGTGCGAACGTCGGTGTTGCATGTAGTCTACGATCGTAGAAAGCCCCACTGAGAGGAACTCGACATTTAACGATACTGCTTGGATGTGTCACGTAGTAAAACCTTCCACGCTGTTAACTACGTTTCCTGTCATTGAAGCTCCCAGTGATTTTGGCTTCGTCGCGTTCTGTTTTATCATTACACAGCAGCTGCACTACTTGCTACGCTATTACAGGTATTCTGTTCGAATCATAATAGCAGTCATGTTACGGCTATTTTTTGCTTTTTTCTAACTAATAATCAGTGTAAATCGATCAAATCAAAGCTAAGTTCAATGCGGATCACTGATCCCTTAGAGAACATTATTCATCTTCGGTAGTCCTGATGTCCTGCTACGCCTATCTAATTTAGTTGTTACTTTATTGTTTTAATCTGCCAGTCTCGACTTCTGCCGCAGCTATCTCGCGGCACTGTTCGGTTACTCTATTTCAGGCAAGGGAAACTATCACATTCATTTTCCTTTTCCGCGTAGTTTCAAAATAATCTTAGATTTTTTTAAACTTTGAGCTTTACGGCCGGTATTGCGTTTATACACTGCTTCGAACAGCTGACCCCTCGCAGCACGAACCGAAGTATGTCCGATTTCGGCCTTGATTATTCTACGTGTCCCTAAGTCCAGTAGATAACCACGTAATCACTATATTATCACACGCAAACCTAACCTGGGCTGCGCTGAAGCCATAAACGAGCTCCTTTTATTTGCTAGCTTTAGAGAACTACTTTTATCTAAACTATGTATTACGAACCATGTAACAAGACAAGAGCTCTTCTTTTAGAACTTCAATTTCCCCATGTCACAATTCTAATTATTTATCTCTTCCATTGCAGTTGCCCTCTTATCGAGGCATAAAATTAATCTGTGCCATAGAACCCACAGTATGAGGCCCGAGACGTACCTGCTGTGTGTAATTTCACAGTCCACCTGGGTTCTAGCTCGCGCCAACAGTAATCATAATAAACTGCTCGCAAAATACCACTACTCCCTTGCGTCTACTTAGTAATCCTACCAGAGAAGTTTAGTAATCCCAATGGCCTACTTCATAGATTCTATTGTTTTTCTTTAGGGGATTATTATGTCGTTCTCTTGGTACATCTTTCATAAATTCTAAACCGTTTTCACGAAGAATACCATGTCAGTCATAAAAACGGTAAAAATTCAATTTTGTAACCAATGCATAGAGCCCAAAGAAATTGAGCGGATATCAACTATAAAATTTTCGGAAATGTTTTACGAATGCTGAGAGAATCCCTCAAAAAAGACTCGTTGTCTTCAAGTAACATAACTTTTAATCAGAGAAATCCTTGAAGGATAGACTCTTCACATAAAAACACATATTTGGAATATGACTAAAGTTAAACCTTATAAGGCCAAAGAAAATCAAACAGAGCTGATGATTTTTACAGGCTCGTTTTGGAAAACAAAGAAATTTAAAAAAAAAACACACAAAAATCGAATTTAACCCCATGCTGTAGAATATCAGGAAGAATAGCAGACGAAGGCATCGTAAATCTAGATGCTTATACGCTTATCCATATGCACTTCTAATTATCGGTATGAGCTTCTGCAATACGGAAGCGATTGCCAGACTGAAAGCAAACCTTTTTATTGCACGACGATGGCCTTCTATTATGATCGCTAAACTGTTCCCGATAGGCACCAAGCGATACTACATCTCTTCTCACAAAGGCCTCTAAAAGCAACTGAGTTTTTGCGAAAAATCAATTCTCATTCGCGAGAACAATTAATCAACTTGGGAACAAAAACGGAAACCATATTGCAACTTCTGCAAATTTCCTGTTTTTTGCGAAAAGCGCAATTTGTCTTAACTGCTGATCAGCACGTAGCATATTAGCTTCTGTCTTCCAGGATTGCTTACCATGTAATACGTTTGTTCTCTTCAGTTAAATAGCTGCTTGTTCAGAATATATTTGAAATTATCTACTTTAGAACTTAAGTGAATACAGGGAAAAATGGACTAAGTACATCAGTTGAAGCTATACGTATTCAAGTATACGGCCATACAATACGTCTGTAACGAACTCGTTACGACAAATCAAGAACAGGAAGTTTACCGTTTCTACAAAAGATCAACAAGCAAATCACCGAGGCCATCATAACTGTGAAGCTCTACCTTGACAAATGTAAACTCTACTCAACCCGATCTAATAATAACAATTGGAACGTAATTGATTGGTAACTAGACTGTCCTCAGTGCGTTGACCTCACCTTTTTTGTCGAGTCTACTTTAAGCTTCCTTACGGTTTATGCAGACTAGGTTAGCTTAGTAAATCTTCATTATAACTATCGACTGCCAGGACTGAAACCTGTACGCGCAATATGTATGCCTCAGCTCTAGTATTTCATGGTAAACGCAGGCGTGTGGCGACAACTCAGCTGCGTTTGGTCCGCGGGGTACAGGACACAGATAGTCGCAACACGCACCACCGTTGTGATTTAACGTCTGTAGGCTATACGGAAACGCTCCGTTAATGAGTAAACGCTGAATCAAATCGCGGATATTCTTCGAAGGGGTAACGGACTATAAAAGAAGCAAAAAAAGATATAGGTCCTTACCTCATTTAACGTTAGAGAACGCTTCATCGATTTAGATTTGAGATGGTTTCCCTCAGGGCAGCCAGATGATATTTGCAGAAAACTAGCCGCGTATATATAGTAATTGATAATGTAGTTCTTTCTACGGAAGCAGAAACTTTGATCACATCTTGGATAGATGCACAACAGAACGTCCTTGTAGACGTAATGAAAGATTATACATCAATTTTCAGGTGACAGCACAAAACATGATCTCATAAAAGCACACATGATTTTTTAAGCACACATTTTGTGAATATTTACGGACGAACAATTAGGAAAGATAGGACTGTGTTGGAAGCGAAAGAAGCCAGTCTTCCTCAAAAGTAAAGTGTATCATGCAGTATTCGAAACAATATGGGCCATCCTGTCGCGTTTGTGAGTGTGACTCGCTCCTGCAAATCCTGGTATCTAACTAAATACATACAATTTCGTGTTATTATCGAGCGAGAATTAAAATGCCATGTGTTTACAGCGACCCTTGTGCATGCGCTTGACGGCAATAGTGGATGTAGAACTCGAGGCATTTAACTTCAGTCATATGCTACATATTAACTTTCACCTGAACACACCTATGCTTTACCCTTATTTAGCTTCTTAAGTAATCGTCACAAAAAAAATACATGAATAGAGTAGATGTTTTTCAAAGCTTAATGTGTAAATTGCACTAAGGGATTTCCGGTCTCACTTCTGGGCGCCTGCCGCGGCAATATGGGTCTTGACCGACGTTTTCTAACTATAGTACCCGCTCTATCTCTGGCTGGCTATCGACAATATTTTGCTAGTGCTTAGAGGTTTGGTTTTGAGCGGCTTGAAAACAATTTTCTTTTTAACAAAACAAAAAAGTCCTAAATGTGTTTAAAGAAAAGCGTGTGCAATCTTGTTTAGTCGCCTTTGTTTCTCGTTACAGACGGTCGTATGTGCCTCTGTTAGATTTAACTCACCAGTGATTGTAACAACTCGCAAGCCTCTCGGACAAGCAAGCGGACATTGAGCTCCTCAGTCCTGGTAGAAACGAATGATCCCGTAGTAGATGTTATTGAACTCCTGACATTTTTCCTACCCTTTGATTTAAACGACACGCTCCTTTTCTGGCGAATATTTCAGCAGCTTCGCGATGAGTCAGCCGGGTTCGGCACGACAGTCGCAATCGGATCTCGGAGTGATCAACAGCACGATCGAGACCGTGCATATCGTGCGACCCTTAAAGGTACGATACAGTTATTTCTATTGTATATTTGATATGTATTAGTTATATCGATCTCTTGCAAAAAGCAGTACAATCTATAATTTCGCTTTTACGTGTCCACCTACAATACTTCTGCATGCATTCTTAGCTATTCATAAATCCCTCAATCAAAAACTGTGCGTACGACAATTAAATAGGGTCACGAATATGACTTGTGGTCCTGCGTATGCGTTTAACATAAAAAAATACAATATATATCATATTGGCACCAGTTTGTATTTAGAAACAACAGACTTTGTACTGTTTTGCATGCGTCACACTTTAAATATGCCGCATGCTCAAATATTCCCTGTGAAAGCCATTTCCGGCTTGCATACCCACATGCTTCCATACAAATTGTTGATTCTCGATAGAAAAAAAAAACACAAAAGCATTTTATCATTGTGCAACCAGAGAAACAAGAATCTAAATTTATCTATTTTAAGGCAATACCTAAAATGATTTATTCAAGCATCTTAAGAAAAAGGAGAACTTTCCAATCATAGTTGGCGTCAGGTGGTAGACAATCATCTTAATTTTCATTTATGACTCGCAATTGTTTTGCTCCCTTGCGACTGATAGGCTGAGGCTGTAGTAACAACATTGCGTAAAAACAACATGATCTAGCTCCTTCAACCATTTTCAATAGACGATTCTTTTCTGACCAAAGTAAACATAACAAAAACAATGGAACATTTATTAGATAGATTATTTTTCCGTTTATTAGCTGACTGTAAGTGTATAGATGTTAAAATCTGGCATAACAAACACAGCAGATTCATTTTTGATACCCTATAGATACAAACGTATATTTTTTACATATCAGTTCCTAGACGTCCGCAGGTGATCACCATCATTAGTGGCCCTTAACGTTAGGCTGTACATACGTTTATTCATTTCCCTTCTAGCATCGTAACAACGGAAAAGAGCGGTCGCGAAAGATCGTCTACTGCTCTTAAAGAAGTGTGGATATAGCCAATGTAGCTGCGCCCACCTAACTGACAGAAGCTTCATCTACCAATTACATCCCAGATTGTGATTTTTATTATTGGAAAAAAGAACTGATCCGGCGAGAGCATTTGTTAAGGTTTTCGCACTCTTAAAATAGTGTTGCGTCGGTTTCGCGTTCTCTATGCAAGGTCAGCCCAGGTTGATTGAAGGTTCAAACATGATGTTTCTCTAAAGGAGCTGCCGATTTATCACGGACGCTGGTATTATAAAATAGTTTTAAGTGCTCCAATCTAGTGTCACCTATGAAGCGGCACTGTTTCAAATAGTAACGGGGAAAGGATATATTGACGTTACGGTCAATCGGCCGCATCATGACGAAGAGTATCTTAAGAACGGACTTAGAAAACTTGGCACACCTATAAAATAAGTTTTTCTATCTTTTCGAAAAAAAAAAATTCGTTTCAATCAGTAAATCGAATAGCCATTCTGCTACCTATAGGTTCTGCAGGCCTAGGCGCGGATGCAGTGGTAATGTACTTGCCTGCTAACCACAAGTACGCGGCCTAATTTTGAACCAAGCGCATTTTGCTTTGTAGTAGAAGTTAGCCATTTGAAGCAGTGTTTGAGGGCAAAACCGGATATAAAACTTAGTCTTATTAGTTAACTTAATTAGTTTAGCCTCAATTATAGATCGCATATTTTAAAAAATCTGAAAAATACTATGAGCAACCTATTTACGCGTGATTATTCGTAGTGGTCACTGCAGCTGGCCGAAAAAAAACGTCGTAAACAACTGCAGCGGACAGAGGTTGACATTGAAGTTACAATCCACAATCACAGAAGAGTCTTGTTATCTCCGTGCCAGGTATCTAGAGTACTCCACAAAGCACATATGTTTGTCTTCCAAGGGCCAGAGCGTCGCAGACAATTACAAGTGAATCGTCTAGACCACGAAGAGACCTTTGCGATTAAGGGGCATGGCTTCTATAAGACAAAAGGCAAAGGACTCACCTTATTTTTTGCAATTTGAAAGCTTTGAATATCTAAACGACTGTCGATAGCACTTAAGAAGAATTTCTTTCCTCTTAACTTTTCACATGAGTGCCATTTCGTAGGTAAATTAATATTACATATAGCTGTATAGGATGCATGTCCGTTTTACTATATCTTCTAGTAAAGATTATTATTATTCTAAGAGATAAGTAAAGCTCGAAAAAAAAGACCTCTCAAAATATATCAGCGGGGCTTATTCAATAACACTATATTTGATTTCTACACAAAATAGCATCGATTTGAAAAAGTATACTATATATATGTATATATAGTGAAATGGTTGCGCTTCCACAGAGCGCATAGGTTTCCCTACGATTTGTCCAAGTCCTCATGCGACTGTTTACCATACATCTCAGCCCTTTGATGGCATATTGCCTGTTTCTGTTTGGCTTTGATTCCAAAGTGTAGACGAGACATTCTTTATTTGTTAGCCCATGAACCGGTTTTCATGTCGCCGTTCCGCGCCCAATGCATTAGTAGGGAGCGTATGTATGGCTGACCAGTGGACATTGCTCCGTAACTACTGCCTAGAGACCAATGGATTCTAGACAGCAGTGACGGAATCAAACGCATGTCGGAACGACAGCAAACATCAGAAAGGTAGGTCACGGGGAGTAACCACATAAGGAAGCCGGAATCCCAATCTCAGTGAGCTCTCTCGCTCCTTCGCCAAGCACAACACTAGCGAGAGCCATCTTGGATTGGCCGGTTGTTCTCCTGCCGCCGCCGCCGCCGCCGCTGTATTGATCGTATTGCTATGTTCGAAGTGTCGAAGCCGAAGTCGGAAGAGTCCGAGCGGTGGCCTGACCGGGCCTGAAAGTGGCCGAGAACTTGGCGAGTTGGAGCGTGCAGCGGCCCGAATCGGTGGCCAAGGCTCATCCGTGGCAGTGGCAACTGAGCTCATGGTGGTATAAAATACGAGATGGCGTTCGAGGTGACGTAATTAGAAGCGGAAAAAGGAATAACCAGCTGCTTGTGGCCTGGCGGCTGTGACGAGAGCGGCGGTGGCGGCAATCAGAGCAGTGATCGTGCAAACTCCACCAGATAAACTGCACCCATCAATCTTAGGGGCAGCAATTGATACGACGCTGGTACAAATGAGAAAGCGCCACCTCTCGCATCAAGAGTCGTGGACCCTGCAACAAGTGCACATTGACAATAATTGTTGCAACCATATTGAGCGCTACATTCATGAGTCTGTCCGTGTCTGTATTTGTGTATGTGTGTAAACGTTACGTGCATTCAAGTGCTTCCAGCGTACTGCCTGTGTATATGTGTGTGTGAGTGTGTGCCTGTGTGTGTGTATGTGTGTGTGAGTGCGTGCGCTCGTGGACTGCGTGGATCCATCCAGCTCTTCCGTATGATACCCCACGAAGGGGTTCCTGCTACGCAGGTTATTATAATCACGTTGCCTATCTACGTAACGCTCAAACGTAACACGATGACGTCGGAAGACTATAATCAATCGTCGACTCCGAGGGTAGCACTTCAAATGGCCGTTGGTGAGATCAAGAAGCTCTAACTACAACCTCACCAGCTGAAAAAAATATTTAACTGAAAAGGCACGAATCAACGACAGAACCGGCAACATCTACAGAAAGAGATACTGCTATTACTACAATTAATGTTTTCACAGAAATTTCTCAAGATTTCCCAGATTTTTATCATACGCGATATGCATACGGCCAGTCCGGCAATACAAACCGGTGACAAGAACAATGTCCCAAGAAAGCGGCAACCGCATTGTCGTAACGCTTTGTCGGCTAATTGTATTACGTATGCCCATTGATGAGTGTGAACAGGAACACCATTGAAAATGATGATGAACCGCTCAGATTGAGCAATGCACGAAATTCGATCACATATTTCCCAAAGATATTGCGACGCTTCACAAGCTAGAAAACTGTTGATTTAACCACATATCAATTTTGATTTTTTGGTCGCTCCTTAGTTCGAAAACTTTTTTGCGACCTCGTTGTGCCACTGTTCTCCAGGCGTCGATTTTAGGTTATGGCATAGACGACGAAATAACAGTCAGAGAAACGGGCCGAGGAAGTATTCGCTATTAAAACACTACTCTATTATGCCCACCTCAACCTAATCAAAAGATGCTCGTAGAATTTTGGTCACTGGCGATGTTCAGTGAATATATTCGCCGTTATTTACTGCACAAATAGTCACAACCAGATATTGCTTGTATATATAGTATGTATATACATTTATACGTAAACTTATTTGTACTTGTATACACATGTGTGTGTTGAGGAACAGATATGAAACAAAGCTCTCTTCATTCTACCCCTCGTGGTGTATGAAGTGTCAAAATGACATAGGTGGTTATAGAGCAGCTGTACCCCACACCCCCCTCCCGCCCGCCCGCGGTTCAAACACTCCACTGAAGAAGCAGATACTCTTAGACTTTCGCCGCTCTTAGCGACTAACGCAATGGGACCGTCAAAAAAACGCAACCTTTAGGACGACGATCGTGGTAAAAACAACCCATGGGCTTCTGGGAGCTCGCGTAACCCGTGGCGTGTGTATGCGTGTCTGCTTGTTTATCTGTATAGGCATGTGGACTGTGTAAAGAAGAAACAAGTAAATAATGAAAGGAATAAAATATATGTAGAGAAGACAGGGTGACTAAAAATAATTCCACATCTGTGATCCTTCACACTGCCATATACCATCTAGACTGCTCGAAAATGACCAATTTATTAAGAGATATTGGTTAGAGGTAGCATACGATTGTCTTTCTCCTTCGAAACAACGCTTCGCCAAGCGAAATGCAGTGCTACTGATACCACAGGTGCGATTACGCGATATGTCAGGGCATGTTCTGATTAAGAATTGCTGAACCAAGGTGGTACGGCGCGTCCCGAACCCGACAGACCGGAGACACCGCTGCGACTAAAAAAGACGTGCCGAAGAAAGTGTAAGCCCAGGCATACACGCTACTACTTGCAATATTCTGTTGCGTTTATAAATATCCAATTGACAAAAAAGTAGTTAGTTAAAAAGATCTTATCTATAAGCGTGCAGCGCAGAGAAAGAGGGTATCCGAAACTGTGTTTACTGTCAACGCCGTCGAAGTTGTGAAACTTCGAAAGTAAGCCTTTTTTTCTTTGCACAAACGAATGGAAGCTTCAGTTACACCAACCGCTACATGGTTGATGGCCGATAAAATTCTGAGACCTGCTATAATGTACTCTGTACATAGATATACAAACGTATAAGACACGCATTACGCTCAAAAGCAATCATAGATTCTGGCTAGACAAGGACAACATTCAATGTAGGGACTGAGCGCGAAACTTTGTATTTACCGATCAACTAAACAAGTACTGCAACAAAACGATAGCAGACAGAAGCGAACAGGAACGAATTGTTTTCATCGACGACGGAAAGAAGTTGGCTGGTGTGGAAGCGCAGTTATGGAATCGCAGGTTGTGTACAGGGAAACGGGTGGGTACCGCCGCCCGCCAACGTACAGCAGTACGTTAGCGGCTTCTGATGAATCTGGCGTCCCACGGCCTAGTCCAGGTAGCGCAGGTGGTCCTCGACGGGTTTTGTTTGTATCGCCCTCAATGCCAGTAGCGCCGCCTCGTCATATTTTACCTCCTCATCAACTGTCAGCTCTTCCACATGAAAGTCCGTACCCAAGTTATGGCGACCCCGACTACCGTGAATGCTGTTGTCTAACAACGTGTGTTAATACATGCACCATGAAACAGGTAGAGTGCTCGGTTCCGGACGACATATTGATCGTGGCTGATGACTGAAGATAGTGTGACAAGAATTAGTGTATGGGACTTTTTGTGTGAATTTTTTTATAGACTCTGCTGGGCGCCCCTTTTAATTCAAGGGCTACTGTTTCTGTTATGTTTGAAATATTCAGTAATTTATTCGTTCAGCTCGAATAAATTCGGCAAAACATACTGCCGACAAGCATGTGAGCTCAAGCAGCCATAATCGAAATAATTTTCCATTTTTCCAGTTTGACATGATGATTTGCACTCGGAAGGGTGTCGAAGCAGATACTATATAGATTGATTCTACGCTACCGTTCCCCCATCACAATTCTACGGCGAAATCTGTTAAATGTGTATGTGGTCGACACGGTAAAACGTCAGTTCTTTCTATTGTCGTGATACGGCCCCGTCGTTTTCCTTCGCAAACATGTTTTCCAAAGAACGCCCTCAGTAAAACGGCTTATAGTGAGCAGGTCGAAATAAGGCCTAATAGATGATTATAACGTGAATGGCGGTTATTCGGTGGTTGCAAAAGTAAGATTTTTTTCTTGCGTTCTTCTAACTGATATTGGTCGGTAGCGAGTGTCTACATAGCGATGGCATTCTGTCTGCGCTAATATTGAGCACCGATTTTTATGCCTTTTCGTGAAGACGTATTTGGGAGACAACTACTGTTTCCATAGGGCCTTATAACCGCTAACTTCAATTCTAGAGTAGTCTTTAGAAGATCCGATTCCGCCCATGGATAGCGCATACGTGGTTCCATGACATTCAGTAATGAATAGCAGCAACACCACAACAACAACAAACTACATTGTGTAGAACCTTTAATGAGTGAAACGTTCGGAAAAACAGATTTTTCTCTGCTATTTTTCCAGCAAATTTAGTCAATTTTGGATAATAAAATTGCTGGAAAGGTTGCACATGTTACCTACATTGTAACAAGCAGGATCAATTAATATCGTTGACCTATTTCACCAGTTATAAGAGACATTACATGGACGATACTTCGAAGTATAAAAGTATATCACCCTGATAAGCTTACTATAAATTGCATGCTTCAATTTAAACGAACTAATCAGTAAAGTTTTTTTTTTCTAATTTTCTTATTAGCATCCTAAAGATTCGGAAGTTGAATTGTTTAAGCGATATTCTTCAAATAAATATTGAGCTCTGCTGTAGTAACCAGCTGGGCCTGATAGTTAGCCTCTTTTCTCCTTGGCTATGCCTGTTACTGATTTTTCTGTAAAACACGAATAGACCAAGCAGCATAAGAAATAAATAGTCTTCAGAAAGGCAGCTGATAGCACATAAATGCCATATTAGTTCACCAAACGCTGTGAGACACGATCTTACATCCCTACGGTTCAAAGATCGTATCAACTACGAGAAGCTAACAGTGCTATAATAGGCACTGATACGGTAATTTTAATATTGCCCAATTTACCATCTAGTCCGGTTTATAGCGAGTAACTTTCCTTGTCTTTTGATAAGTTTGATATCCACGTTGCCAAGCATCTCAGCTCGACCGTATATCGTGCGCTGTATATAAATATATAGCGCACGATATATATTTGCGTTTGTGTAAACTTAAATTTAAGACTACGCTCGACATTACATGATACTGATCCTGCTAGCTTGTTTTAACTACTATGATCTACACAATACGAAATGATGAGCGAGCTAGGTAGAATAGAAGATTCGCTTGGTAAACGACCGGACCACAAAACGCGTCCGGGCTGCGCGGGATCGCCGTCACGATAACGGCAGATCTTCCAAGGGAAACTGGGGTCGAAAGAGGGAGACTATTTCGCGGCACCGTAAACGTCGTCTGTGAATGCCATTGGATACGCTCAAAGCCACCGAGATAATGGTTACCCTTAATCAAACAAAAGGCAAAGGCGGGACACCTTTATGCTTGTCGTAGAAGAACTCCGGCCTTCACGTGGGATTTATTAACTAATAAATTAACTATTTGGAGTTCTATGTCTAACCGTTAGACATCGGCTTAAGCGGCTGGCTCCCCGTAGTAAACGAAGTGTGCCACGTTACGAATTCAATAGAACTTTATCGGGGCAGGCATTTCAAAAACGACTGATCGGCTTGCTCTTAACTTAAATAATAATAATAACCTTTCTCCGAACGATCTGTTTATCATACCGGGGAAGGGCGTATATATTGTCGATACCGTCAAAGCAACGTTTGGATCTCTCATATTCGCTTTCTGATTGCGGACATCTGCTTACGATTGAAAAGCGGACAGAACATTCTGAATACTTTAATCCGTAAACAATTACTGAGCCAAGATAAATAACTCGATAAATCTCCCCCTACCCCTGCGCCCCCCTTTCCATGGCTGGAGCTAATAACAATGATCAAGTTTTTTTTTTGTTACAATGAAAATCCTATCTGCCAATGGCATGAATTTCTACAGAATTCAGTCTAGACGTACTACGCTGCAACTGAGCTATATACATAATAACACTGCACTGTTCAAGTATGACCGCAGTTAGAAAAACTATATTATATCTATATATATATATATAAAACTATGTATAGTCGGTATTATACAAAACTGATTGGTTATACGATAGCAGTCCTAGTTCAGGAACAGTATGATAAGCTTTTATAGCCATGCGCTGGAATAATAGTCCCGTTCAACAACTGATCTTTGCCGAGCGAACTCGACGATCAATTGTTATTTCGCTGCGAAGATGTTATGTCTGCAGAAGGTATAGCTTATATAATAAGATAAATTCCCTGTAATATAATATACCAAGCCCTATAAAATAATACATTAAGCAACATGAACACTTCTCAAGTGGGGTAGTAGTGGGGTTTAGTGAGGTCTTTTTGGTGCTTTAGGTTGCTTATTTGTAGCTTAGAATGAGCGAGCAGCGATGCCTGGCTCTAGCTACGATTACCATTATTTTTCCTTAATCTTAGTGATCCTTTTTGTAGGTGAATTAAATATACGTACTTATAGCGTCTGAGTTTTCAAGCCACATTCGGTACGTCATATTTTCTGGGTAAACTAAATATAGCTGTTTTTGTAAATGAAGTCCAATGAAGTTATTCGTGTCATACAATTACATATCGTCTAGTAAGAATACTGGCGTGTGGATGCAGAATGTACCCTCATTAGTAGCATAACATTAACATTGGTGATATATGTTCCTATACATGCTTTCTATTAGGGACAAGATATGTACATGTGCATACTCTGCACCGTTCTTTCTTCAAGAGGTTCAACTGCTTTAAACTTCAACTTTTCATTTCAGTCACTAAACGATATATTGCATATTGCAAATGTATTATTAACGGTGTGTTCAGTATACGATCTTTGATCATGCTCAGTATAGAAATGGGGAGTCGTACTCTTCATTTCGGTATGAAGTGGGAGAGGCACGGTGGCCCTTGTAACCTCTGCTTGAGGTAAACGTAATAACGGGGATCAACCGGGCATGCTAAGAAATAGCTTTCAACGAAAATCAACTGGTGGCTTAAGCAGTACGGGGCAATTGTAACTTCATATTTTTTTCACGTTAGATATTGCGCTGTCCGTCAGTTAATTCCTAGGTTAGTGCCTGGTAGAAACCTAATGGCGTACAGAATGTGTTTGAAAATAGTTTTAATAGTTACATAGTACTGTATATAATATAAATAAAATATAATAACGATTCACGGTTCAATGTATAGCGTAGCAAATTTTTTTTTGGGCTCGAAGAAGCACAGGGCGTACGGGAAAATGCTCTTTCTATCGAGTTTTATGAAAAAAAAAAAAAAAAAAACTCCAAAGGTTATAAAGAGCGTACGTAGTAAATACATGCATTGCTAAAATGATATTTGCGGAAAACGCACTCGATAGCCGCGTAGTCGACTCGATTCCGTCATAGTTAGTTAGCCTAGGATAGGAATCCAAACCGAAAAGCTTGGACTTGGCGTGTCCTTTATGGACCAGATTATGGGTATGCCTGTAGTTCGAGCAGAGCAATTGGAGCTACCAAAAAAAATAGAGTGGTTTAAAGATCAGGCGCTGGCAGCCATTCCAAAAACTCTTGCACCTTGTACAAATAAGGTTGATCTCCGGTCTTAGGGTCCTTGCTTTTTTCGTGCTGATGACCCGAAACAAGGTACCGAAAAGGAACAACGAATGCCATGGCAATAGAAGCTTTTCTACTGTCTAGCTTTGTTCGCATGTCGTCTCTCGACAAGGCCAGAACAATCTTCCCTCTTGATCCCTCCGCTTCTATCTACAAGCCCCATTGACGTTTGTGCAAACAAAGCAAAGGGCCAATTTGCGTTAACCTGGTACGAGCACGCAACTATCAATAGGATCGTTTATAAACTAAGAATTTACAAGTAAGCGTAATTATATCAAACGGACTAATCAATATCGGGTAGCATAACGAAGAGATGAGAAAAATGGAATATCCAAACGATAGATATGAGGGTTTTTTACGTCAATGACTCTCCTACTAGAATCTAATAACTGACGTATTCATATTTAGACATCAATGTGCCAGTAATAGTTTCTCCTATTATTTGTGTAGATGGACCATCGGACACTGCCTGGTAATTGGTTTTGTTGCGCACTGATTTAGTTCGTAAAAATAGAATTTTTCGAGGTAACTCGCAACGATTTTCAGCTCCTAAACGACGTTTTCATAGATTACGACTAAAATACCAAATTGCTATTGTATGTGTGCTATCTTTGCTCTATCAACAGGTGTTCGCATTTATTTGCGGCTTGATCGTGGTCCTATTAATGATCCTGAGCATCCTGTCTTCGTCCTGGCTGGTCGCGCAGAAGTATCGCCAGGGCCTTTGGGAACAGTGCGTTGAAGAAGGCGCGTTAAAGCCCCTACCATTCGGTCTAGAGGTAAACTCCTAACAACAATACAGCCATCGGATGAAATTAAAAAGGAAGCGCGCCGCAGACACAGCTCGATCTTTAATTGGCGTCCCATTTAGCAACAACAAAAAAGGACGGTGTTACCCGATTAGAAATAAAAACGCCGCTGGCATATTTGGTAGCCGTTGACAAAGGCTATGCCCGACCGTGTCGATACCAAAAATGTGCTCCATTTCCCACAACGAGCTTAGTGGACTGGCCAAGAGAAACTTGTTTAAAAGGGAACGTCACTCCCTGAGGGGTTAACGATTGTATTACTAGCACTCGGTGGAAATATGCCGTCTTTGATACTATGCTGTGGTAATAAAAGCGGAACGCTCTATTGTGCAGCAGCCAGATGAATAAAAATCGTTGTAATAATCGATACGACATAATCGCTTTGCAGTAATTCACTTTATTTTTCCGGTCTTTTTTACTTTATTACAACAATTTAGTAAAATAGCAGTATTAGCGCGGTTAAACCCGCCGTTTAAGATTGATATAATGGTTGGGCGTCCGCATCCTTCGGTCCTCTCCAATGCACCCCTAAATGTACAACTAGAGAACCAATCATTGCAATTTGAGTAGTGACAGATTCTGTAACCAAAAGTTCAGGTACTGCGTGTAGCAATGTTTTACTTCTTTACATCCGCATCTCGTTTCGAGCGCTGCGAGAAGCGAGAAAGTCATATATTTGTATTTTTTGGAAAGCTTCTGAATTTTGCTAAGATTCAGCCTTTGAGGGCAAGAGTATTTACGGGCAAAGCGAAGAAGCTCATTAAAAGTTTAGCGTGCGGCCTTGAATCGCATCTAGATAAACAACATAGTTGGGCTCACTTTCCATTTCTATTGCCTATGAAGCAGTTCAGCAGGACACCCCTCTGCCGATATATATTTCACCTTGGTAACCTGCATCCCCCCTCCTTCGTCATGCCTTATATAACGGTGTCGCTCGCATAAATGAAAACGCACTAAATAGCGGGTGTACATGATGATAACTTAGGGGCATGTGGTCGTCTAGATTTGAATCGGGGCTACGAGTCAGCCGTGTACGTTTTATGCAAAGGAAACATTTTAATAGAAATCTGCAAGTAGTGCCTAGCGGTTTAAGTATCCAATATAGAACGCGTACTACTTGTCTATCGGAATGAACTTGGCAAACAGAGGGGAGGCAAGTCAGACATATTTCAGTTTTTACATTTTGTAACTTGTTAATTAAGAACCGTATCATATTTTTTTGCATAGCTTGGAGATGAACACACTGTATTTTATTCTCTATATTTATTACTTAGTCATGCATTTTATTCGAAGTATATGCTAAATTTTTAAGTTATTTGTTAAAAAAATACATCCTTGACGGTCATACTTCCTAGGGAAAATAACTTCTTAATTAACTCAGCACTACAGTTAAACACTTGCCAATATCCTTAACGAAACATTATTACTGGACTGTTTAAAATTCGTGTATAACAAATGTTATAAACTTCGACTGCGGGTTTTGCTGCTACTCAATAGACAAATATGCCTTCAAACTTGTGCTGTAACTCTCGGCCCTACCTCGAACTACGCTTTCAACCTGTCGGAACGAATCTATTAAAAATCACCATATATCAAATTTTGTTCGGGAGGAACACTGGTGCTTGGCAGGCCATTTATCGTAGACAAGGGCGGTGCTCTCCGGGAGAGAGAACTCTCCGGGGCAAAAGCAGAAGTGTCGATGGTTTGTTTTTTGAAACATGAAATTTTTCAATGGGGAAAGGCGCAGAAATCAACTTTTATTAATCTAGAATATTCTCTGCGGATCGTAGAAACTGTCTTCTCGATGGTGTTATCTATCGCAGCATCGTGTATATAGGCCACAGCGCATGACCTTTTTTCAAATTTTTTGCGCCTTTTTTTGCTTTTCGGCTTTTGAGACGTATGTCAGACCAAAATGTAAACTACCTAGATTTTATTTACGGCTAGCGTCTGTCGCCGCCGACGTCCTTAATGGCACATGCGGAAAAATTAATTCAAATATACTTTCATTCAGATGCGGTTTAAAGACAGTAAGCCTTTTTTTTTTTTAATTGGCCTTAGCTCTTTGATCTCGTATGTTTGAAAATCTCATTTGCTTCGCAGTTAATAGAGCTTCATTATACATTGGGGGTGTTTGAAATCAAGTGTCCTGATCGTTCACAGTGTTGCACATAGCGATTACTTTTGGCCGAAACAGTCCGTCAAAACTATAGCTTCGTCCTTTATGTCAGAATTCAACATGAAGAATCACGCATTGTTTAATTCAGGACTTTTCCGCCAACTATAGACGCCATTTCGAAGCACACAAGTACGCTCAGGCTGAACGGTGGAAGAAGGCAACACGCAGATTGAATTGATTTAGAAGAGATGGTCAACACTCCTGCCTTGCCTGGGTTTGAAATCCTTTATTTAAACACTGGTTATTTACGTTTAAAGGAAAATTTTTATGTAGCTGATTATTGCCGATTTCGCTCCACACGTTTGGGTAGAATGCCAAACGGTTTATGGTAGGCGACAGATTTAAGTGCTGAACGAAAATCGACGTGAATCACATGAACTTACTAAGTTTAATTGAAGTCAAGTGCCCAGTATAGAGCGTCCAGAAGTTAGAAGTTCTATAAAGCTGTTGTCTATAGGCATTTTGTAATTGCACATTGGCAGTTTACTTTCTCACTCCCGTTTTTCATGCAAATGCTATCACGATATTCGCTATCGCAAATGTGTTCCCTCCATCCGGGAGGCAAAGTTTTTTGCGCGAGAAGTTTTTTTTTACAATGATATGCCGCTTTTATCGTTGCTTGCTTGGGAACAATAAAACTACATGGCTTACAAACAAGTCAGAGTTAGCGTATATAGTTAACCTAGTTTAAATGATTGTCTGGGTTTTGTGTTCCTCGTACATTAAGTTTACAGTACCAAAGCGTGCAGCTGTTTCCTTTTAATGATTACTGTTTTGCCTACTTCTTTAATATGACTTAGGATTTCTTATCAGTCTTTTTTTTTAGCCATGACTTGGTGTTGAACTGCGTTTGAGCACAAAAAATGCGCACAAAAATTGCTTCCTGCGTACACATAATGAGGTATTGTAATGGTACTCTCGGACATATGCATATTGCTCCAGCAAATGGCGTCATCATATAAAGAAGCGCGCTGAGGTAGGTGACAGCGCTCAGGACGTATCTATTTGTAGGGTCAGCGTAAGAATCGTAAAAACCTCTTGCGCTCTGGCCCAGAAGCTAGCTTCATGATGCTGCCCGTAGCAGAGCATGTGTATTAATAAGCTATTCAACAGGAAACGATTGGGAAACCAACCCGTCATGAATTTTTTTCTTGAAGTTGCTAAAACCGAGCGCGTATTTACCTTAATCTATTAATTTACATGGTTACAGATTTGTTTTTGGGTAACCTAAATTATGTGATTTCACAAGAAAAATGTAAGCAACTTATCAGGCGTTGTTCGGTCTCAGGAGGCCCGTTTTATAAAGTATAAGTGTATGAATCTGCTAAATAACCTATCTGGAAAGGAAAACCAGAAAATAGCGACGAAGTAAGTAAACTGGAGAAAGTTGGCGGAAGCAACAAAGTATAAATGATTTCCGCTGTATTGTAGACGACAATAGGTGCTGCCAACGTCACAACTGTTTCTGGCGGTATGTGACACCGTCCCTTTAGAGCGTGTTAGCAAGGCTAAGGTTGTCAAAAGCGGAATTTGTGGTTTCCTATAAACGACAGAAAAATCAATATGGCGTAATTGCTCAGCAGTAATAAAATAGCGTTGTATTTAAGAATTCATTCGGAGTTTCTTATCAGAAACAGGACTGGTTGATCTTGTAATGCGAAAAACGTCTAGCTCAAAAATAATCAAACAAGTCCTATACTGAAACGTGTTGTGAAGTAGATCTTCCACCCCCACTAATTTTTCTACCTTCAGATAAGGTGTACCTATTAAACCCGTAAATGCTTCAACCTTAGTGCATATTTTTATTATACTTAAAGATGCAGCTTTATCTTTGCATAGAGAACGTTGAAAAAAATTTTCACCCGGGGCAACTACATTTTTGGTCAAATATAAACCTTGTGGACAGTGTATGGAACAAGCGCGTATTAAGGATATGTCACATCAAGAAATTATACGGAGCTGCTCACAGCGGGGGACTCTTACGTTCGCCAAAACGATGGCACCGTGTATTAGATAGCGCCCTTACTATTTAATGTGCCAGAAAATAAAAAGGGTATTTTTGCACAAAACCGTTCACCATCGGCTTTGGAATATCAGAGCCGAAGGTGAGAAAAGCGCCGTTTGATATATGTAGCTTATTTCAGAGCTCATGTTCGTTCTATATTGCTCTCCCGTGATATAACTAAATATCATTCAGACTAACACTTTCCTTAGTTTCATCTCCCTACCCAAATATCCGAAAAACTCACAACTTTTCGATATAATTTAGCCATTGGAGCTTTGAAACTTAAGACACTGAATATTTCGAAGGAGCTTATTGCATCACCCGAGAAGCAGCTGTAGATAACAACGACTATTCCGTTCAACATGCTACATTTGAAATAAAACAAAAAAAACATGACATTATTTCGTTGGCGTTTGATTATATCTGGATAATAATCTATTATTTTCCACACTAATATTTTACAGAATTATTCTTACAGGTTATCCGGCCGTTTTTGGGTATTCAAAATGGGCATACGCACTTTCTGACGTTTCCTGACACCTGACAACTTAAAGCTTGACGGACATTTTGAAATAGTATTGTATATTAGACTGTGAAGCATTTACTTTACTATGATTATGGCTTTGCCCTCGATTAAGTACTGAACGGATGTTATTGACAGCCGGCTAGAGAAATCCACTTTAACCTCAACGGTCCTTTCTTCGTTGCAAACATAGAATATTGCCCTAGCTCTCGGTTACATAAAAGCTGGTTATAAAAGACTACATAGTGACTCCAGAAAGCAACATATTCCAGAGTCCAGAAAGTCACTCTCCAATTCCGAAGTCGCCATGACGATGCGAGAGCCCAAAGAAAAAAAAGTTTTGAATAGTGAACCGCGCGCTTCGTAAACGCAGAGTACGCGTGAGGTTTTCGGATTAGGTCAGACGGACACTCCACAGTATGGAAAGTAATCATCGTAATTTATTATTACGAAGCCATTGCTTTTTCATTGTTCACAGAGTTCTAAAAACCGAACGCAATATTAATATATGAACAGACGTAAAATACCCCAAGATGCACCCAAGGGGTCATCTGCACTTCGGCCTTGCAGAAGCTTAGCTTCCCTATGACTTAAGTGTATTATATAATTTTAGGTGGGGGTTCGAATAACGGCACTAACGCAGGCCCAGCCTTAACTTGATAGGTGCCCGACGTAGGACTGACATTATTGGCGTACAAGTTTTCGTTTAGCCGTGGCTTTGGCTTCGTGTCGAGACTTTGGAATTAAGATTTTCTGTTAGGAGTAAAATAATCATCGAGTGGAATCAAGCAATATTTTAATAGTGAAATTAAATGTAAATCCAGTTCATTAGATTTCTATCTTGTTTAAACCAATTAACCTCATATGATATGTCACCCCCTATATATAAAGTAAATACAGTTACTCTATATACATCAGAGACAAAACATAAGCGTAATTGTTTTCGATAATCCGACCAAAACAACGATAGCTTTGATGGTGACGATTACTACTACTACTACTACTATTGCTATCATTTACTTCATTACAGTTATGATTATGCCTGTGTTGCTGTTTTTTAGGTGGGTCCGGGCTGTTACGGTGCCCGTAACGTAGCCTACGTACAGGCGGCGGCCGCGCTGTGCGTGATCACATTGCTTTGCGACGTGGCAGCGACCCTTATGACAGGATGTGGACTTTGTTCGCGAAATCCCGTCCGCAAGTACATGCTCTACCGGCTCGCCTTTTACGTTATGGTGTGCGCATGTAAGTTCTCCACAGCCGATGTTCACCTGGGCACAGCCAACAAGTTATGTACGCATGAACTTTCCTGACATTTTCGTTTGCTATCATTAGTTTACGAAGAACGTATAGGAATACGTATTCGTATCTGGCTGCTGCACAGTTGGACTTACCTGTGCTTGGAGTTGCCACGGTGGTGAAGCAGGAGAAAGTACAAGTTATAACACACGTGTTGAGAGCAGCAGTGTTGATAAGGGTACTATTTTTTGACATCATACTTTCAGTTAGTTAACTATAAAAAAAAAAAAAAAAAAAATAGCCGCGTACGAATTGTTACAAAATGGCTCAACTTCGGCTTCCTTTTGTTGACGTCATTGTAAGCTTTACTTGCTATTTACCTGTTGTACTTTTATTTGTTTCATTGTTTCAGTGCTATGCATCCTCATCGCGTTAGTCGTTTACCCCGCCTGCTTCGCGGCCGAAATAGAGGACTCTAACCGACAGGTACGTTCGTAATTGCCCTTGATATATTTGTACACCGAGATATGACATATAAACGGTATGTATAATGACGACCAAGTAATAGTTAGATTGATTGATTGATTGATTGTATCGCCGCCTTCCAACGTTCGTACTCGAGCTTATAGTCGCATTTGCTTAAAACTACAAAGTTAGAATAGCAGCTCTTGTATGGATATGACAACAACAAAGGTGGTATGTAAACAACAGACACTTACGTAGCTGAAACGGCGTAGTTATAAATTTAACATTACCATTGTTTAACTGTTACAACAGCTAAACAATCGTTACTGAACAATGCCCAGCTATTCATTCCCGATGTATCACTTTCAAATGTACGATAAACGGCACCGGTTTGTCGAACACGCACAACATTATCTTACAGTTGCCGTTTACGTTGAGCACTAAGCGTCTCGGTAGTTTTCTACAAGCTTCAACGCAACGCACGACTTATCAGATATATGTAGCAAAATTAGCTTTCTAATTGCAGACGAATTGTTAATTCTCACAAACTTTGCCATTCAACGAAACACTCAAATAGAGTTTAGTGTCGGTAAATCGTACAGACGAAACGGCCGATATACAAGTGCCTGAAGTAAAGCAGTACCTTCACGGTACTTCTCCTTCAAGAACTTCGGCATTTTGAACGCGTAGTGGCGAGGAGCTGAAGCCTCTACTGCATTGACGACCTCTTCCATGCAGAGCTTTCGTGAACGCTTAAAACACGGAACAGTACAGGAACCGTTGTAATTATTAGGTATTAGGACAACTGTGTTTGTACGAAAGCTCGATAGGCTCGATCGTCCGACAATAAGGCAGTGCATTCACGTAGACATCATCTCGTCCGCACCGACGAATCGGTTATACCGTACACTTGGGAACAAGTCGATACATCAGGAATGAGTAATATTATAGACTGAACGTGTTATTGAACTTTCTCGTACTGAAATTGAACTTATATTTACATTAGTATCTATTGTCCCATAAAACGGCATATTTCAGGTCTGGGAGTTCGGCTGGGCGTACGGAGTAGGCTGGGGGGCAGCAATATTTCTATTTGGCGGAATCCTTCTGCTGTTGTGTGATAAAGAGACAGAAGAAATTTACTATCGGGAGAGGACGACCAACTCGTCGGTGGCGACCGTTCACGACAACAAAGCCTAAAATATTAGACATAACAGTGATAGCAGCGGCCGCGCCCGTCAATGAAACAACGAATCGAACACTGGGCTCGTGGCAGCCGTACCCAGCCCGGCATCGCTGGTCCTTTTAAGCGGCACAAACAGTAAAATAGCGACAGCAAAATCATACACTGATGAAGCCCAGAAACTACTGCCAACGGTTCCAGGTCGAGTGTTCTCCAATGACTATATGCTTCTATACTATAGAGAGCTCGAAGACTGAGGTTTACGTTTTCCTTATTGGCGACTAATATATATATATATATATACATATATTTAATTATACAGTTCGTATCACAAAGACCATTGACGTAGGTGTGTACATAGCGAGCACATTGTTCCCCATGTGTTTGGTCGAAGAGCACGTGTTTAGGGCTTAAATATTTAGGGTGCATTCTTTGCCTATCTGTTTCCTATTGCCATCCCTACAATCCGTCTGATTCTATACGTTGCAGGGGGGGGGGGGGGGGGAGCAGCTATGGGGCTAAAGATGCCATCGTAGTCATAAGTGAATGATGCGTTGTGAATTGTGATACCACGAAAAGAAGTGGGGCGGGGAGAAATCATCTACGCCTGGGACGGATTTAGGGGGTCTATCAACGGCATAAAAATAAACGGTTTCAATCGATAGCTTGACTAGGGAACGCTAGGGTAAATGGTATGGTGCAGATTAGCCCTTAGTGATCAATCTACAGGTTTCAAAAGACGCAGCTAAATTAGACAGGAGTTTTTACGCATAGCTGTTGACTGAACTGGTGATCAATTACGGGTCGGACCAAGCTATACTCTTTCGCGACCTCCTCCACAAGCGTACTTCGCCGGCGTCATCTATATAACTGTATACGGTTTAACGACGTGTGCTAGCCCCAACTGGGAACGCTTGCTGATTGCCATCGAAGCATTATGGAGCGATCGGATGCTGGCTGTGTGTACCTATTATGTGTATGTAGGACAAGCTAAAACAAGGTGGCCAAATGCCTTTTACTATAGACAGACTTGAGTAACGGATAGGTGCAGTGATACAGAGAGATACATTGTCATCTAACGAGCACTCATTGCCATTGTCATTCGTAACGCCACGGCCATTGGTGCCACTTCGATGGCCGAGTATGCCGCCAACAACTTCTACATGGTGTCTTGCAGCACAACAATACATATATACACACACACACACACACATACACACAACATGAAAATATGATTGAAGTAAATAAATCTTGGCCAACACACAAGTGAGGACACCTAAAGCGATAACAAATCATCATGCCAGTGATGATTACCACTATTATTATTGATGTCATTATTATCATTTTGAGATAACTGACCGCGGTTGTAGAACACGTCGTAGTAATTAGTGCTAGTAATGAGTAGTTATCTCAGTAAAAATGATAAAAGGAATGATGATTTCCGTGATAAATGGTTGTTCCTGGTGACTAAGTGATGATTGCCGCGATAGAAATAAGCTAACCGCGAAATGGTTTTGTACCAGATGGCAATGGCGCCACGACAGAGGTAGAACGTTGATTTCTTAGTCAGATGATTATGTCTTCTACGCTTCCGAGCGCACCGCCTGTTGACGAAATTAGCTTAGAGGGGAGGGCGAAGAGTTCTTCGGCTGGCCCCTAAAATATGATGTAGAAAATAGCTCATATACTCATATTGCTAAAATCGTAACGATAATAACAAGCGTTTATGTGTGATTTTGGGTCATGTTGGCTGTGTGAGCTAACAACAACAAGCCGTGCGATCGATAGTGTGGTGATTTAGTGAGAATATTATTATAATACCTCAAGGGTCTTCAGATCTAGAGGGTATTGCATGCATGAACTAAAGCTAACGAACTGCTATCTACATGGGAGCAAATGAGGAGGAGGAGGAGGAGGAGGCGGAGGAGGAGGAGGAGGCGGAGGAGGAGGAGGAGGAGGATGGCACTTGTCAACAGTAAAAATAAACTGACATCAAAATCGCAAGCAAAGAACCAGGTATCAATTCCACTACTCAGTGCGTCACTTAATGGTAGGTAATCAACTACGCTGTTAATGCCATTGCCCTTACGTTCATGTACGGTATTCTACGATTTCCGCTCAACGTACCCATACCGTTTTGCACCATAAATATATATATATATATATATATTACCTATATTAAAATTAGTCAGAAAGCACATCAGATGTCCTGACAGACAGAGAGGTCTACATCAATATCGATCCTAGATTATGAGTGAAGTCATATATATATATATATATATATATAAACACACTGCTGAGTTAATAGTGTACTGCCAGCAAGGTCGTCAGACCTGTGACTGAAGGCGCCGACATCGAGCAGTTGATGCTTGTCGAGTATCAGGTCCGAGGCGCAGCGGGATAATTTCTTGTATCGCTATATAGCTGTAGATAACAGGGTTGACTTGTTTCTTAACTCCTGATTTCCGGCGTATAGGGTATATTTACTCTATGCGATAGGTAGACTACCTTGCATATCAGCCGGAAACCACTTGTCTACCTAACAACGATTATTATAGGATTCCATTGAGATTTTTTACCCAAGGATGTCGAAACTCATGTTACTAGAGAGTAAGCAGTAGCCATGAGAGTATGAGAATTTTAGAAAACGTTATGATGAAACGATGCCAGCTACAATGAACCGTAACTGCCGATGCTTCTGGCAAAATCGTTAGATGATGTTTGTTGTTCTTGTTTAAATCGAACTATGTTATCTCTCCGCGAACACCTGACAAGGGTTCCATACATACATACATACATACATACATACATACATATATATATATATATAAAGCCTGCACAACACCGAACAGATTGAAGCCTACGCGTAGAAACCTTTGAACGGCTGTAACCCTTGAACGTGCACCTAATGCCAATCAGTGACCTATATAATGATTCGCTTAACGTAGTTTAGGCAAGTACTAAATAACGATGTGCAATTGGCTTGTGTGGTTTATCGCATGCCCGACCGACGTAGAAGTCGCCAGAGATCATTAAACATTTCATTGACACGACCATTAGCTTAAATAGAATAGAACAACGCCACTGGGTCGTCTACAGTGTGTGTGTATATATATATATATATATATATATATGTGTGTGTGTGTGTGCGCCGAAGGTTTAAATGGAAAAGCTACCGATATCAACGGTACCAGTTGTCATACACGAGGCATCTTCACTTACGTCTTGTGTTTCACGTAGTGACGTCTAACGGAGACTTTAGCTATCAGTGATATTGCGGACAACTTAATCTCGGTACGGACTTTACAGCAAGACAGAATCAGCCACTTTTTTCCTCACACATTTAATTTAGAATGTATTTTTTGAAAATAAAAAGTTCCGCAAAAAGTTTCCCGATTTTTTTCAAGCTGAGATCGGTTAAGCAAGCCAGTGAGTCAGACGTAGAGAGTGAGGTTCGCTGTTGTATTTTGAATGTTTGTAGCATGACTGTACGGATGCGGCATGTGCACGGACATACAACCGCCAACCGGGGATTACAATTCACTAGGACTCATTCAGACTAAGTTTCGTTAAGGCCTGGTAGTGCTTCAGAAGAATTATACGATTATATAAACTTAACGAAAAGAACCAGAGGCCGCTGGCTGAAGCCGCAATACGCCAAATGCGCTACAAAAATCTGAGACATATTTTTTTAATCGCCAAACAATGACCCACTCTGCTAAATACTAACCCAGAATAGTAACGTCGAGTTCCTTCGGTTGTGCTTGCTCGTTCATACGTTAAGCAATCGCAGCGAAACACAGCCCACGAGTAATAACTGGTAGAAAAAAAAACAGGGGAGTGAAGGGACGCTTTAAATACGATCCGGCATGCAATTATGCCTAAAACTGGATACAGATGTGAGGGTAAAATCTATTGAGTATCTATCTATGAGTGTACATTTACTATTATTACGTTACGATTAGTCGATTGTAACACCAGAATGATAAATAAATAAAACACATACAAGTACAACAAAGGACCGACACCATATATATATATATATATATATATATATATATCGACCGAATGATAAATGCTAAAGAGTATATAAGAATTACAGTAAGCGGCAGAATCTCTTTAGGTATTGTCATGGGTATTTGTTTAACGCGACAAATTACTGTTGCTGCTGCCATTTCTAAATATGAAACATAAAAAAATAGACGAAATGAAACATGAAATGATTGTTTACTATTTGTGCCGATTCTCTGAAGCAAGCGGAGCGAAAGCTGAATACTACGAGAAGGAACGGCGGAGAGACGGAAACCAGATACAAACAAAATCGCCAAACGTCTGTTACATAGAAAAAATGCAAAGCAACAAAAGCACGCGGCGAAGCACGGTGCCAGAGCAAAAATAATGAATACTACTACTACTACTACTACTACTTAGATTTATTCTGATCATTTAGGCGATAACGATGGAACACATGACGATTGTATATCATTATGGTAATATAATTCATTTGTATACGCATCAGTGTAAAATGGGGGGTAGTGTTTTCATTTTAGGTAGTATAGTAGAAGCCATGATGTACACCATAGCATGACGGCAGGCATTTACTCATAATCGAAGCTAGCTGTACAGTTGCATGATCACAGACCTTTAAGCATGTGCATGATATCCTGCATGTAGGTCTCCAGCAGGATGTTTCGGCAGTAATCTGCTGAACGCTCTGATGTTTCACTTACATTTTGCTTGTACTTTAACTTCAAGACACTTTAAGAGCACTTCGAGGGATATCAGCAGACACTGAGTTGGCAGTGTGAACGAAGCAATACTGTGGAAAAACTATACAATCTTTTCGTACAGGTATCATGACAAAGGGCTCGTGCCCTTAATTATTAACAGGTCGCTAACGAATCAGTGAAGATTGTTACGTATAAGAGTAATAGAAGATAATAGTGCGTCGGAAAGTAGCAACTCACTTTGGTTTTGGTTTTTAGCATAATAACCATTTCTCGCATTTGAGTTCCTCAGTTCTTTAAATCAGAGCTATATTTTATTTAGGGAGTCTCACAGCAAAGATCTGGACGTACGTCCATGTGTCCCTATCTGTATATCAGTAAAATAATTAGTAACAAATCATTTTTCTTTTGTGTTTATGTTACTACGTTGCTTAAGATAACGAGCTTAACGAATGCTTCAGGTCCCTCAGCCAGTCACTCAGCTTAAGTCTATCACTCTGCCTCCTTTAACCCGACCTACTTTTCGTGTTTGTAGTGGGCTTTACACACGCAATTGTTTCAGTTTTGGTGTCCGATGCTGGCACTGCTTTAGACGGCTGGCTCCTAGCACGAAGCTAAGTGGATCTACATCCAATTTCGAACCTAGACGACAACATGCCCATAAATTTTGTCCTGCGCTATCGTTGCACCATCATGGTGTATGACGCCCGGTTTTAAACCTTTTCCTTTCAAAAGTTGGAAATTTGCCTTCGAAGTGCCCGGCGTAGATTTGCGCATATAGTCCTTTGTGGGCAACTACCATCAAGCTCAAGCCACTTTCAAAAACAAGTTAGCTTACGCGCTTTAACGGGTAAACCCGTTACCGTTTCGGGCAATCTATGTACTTAGCTGAAAAATACAGCGCCGGCTCTTGCCTTTCCACATAGTAAGTGCACCCCCAAATCATTTTAATAACCGAAATAAACTTTCAAATATGTTAAAGCAGATGAGAAATCTATTATCTATAATTTTCGGCACAGTGTCGCGTTCAATCAAAGAAAATTCTGTTTACTCTTCCGGATAGGCAAGATTTGCAGTGACAATGTCGAAATCAGTCAGTCCCCAAAATTAAGACAGGCTATTAAAATAATAAAATTTATACGCGTTTTAGCCAAAATTGAGGGGACAACAACACATGTACCATATTTTATACGTCCCCTTATAACGCCCATTGGTTCGAGTGGCCCATGTTTAGCTGAAGTAACCTGTATCTAGCAGAAAGGCTAAGTCACTTAACGAACGAAGATAACTCAAAGTCTTGTTATTACTATCATCTTCGTAACTGTTGATTCTCAGCTGTAAGGCAGTGTTTATTACTAAATGTTTTTATATTATCACTATCTTAGTATTGGCGTTACCATTTCCCTATTTAGTGTGATGTTGTACTGATCAGTAATTACAGCCGCCATCGCAATGATGCGTCGTATGTCCTTCTACGATTTCTTCGCGGATATTTAGTACACGGACTAAGACAAACACGCCTATGACGTACTATAATAGCTACAAACAACGGTCCTAATGAGTTCATCTAAAAGAAAACTTCACAAAAGTCACCATGAGAATGGCTGGCAAACAAAGAGGTGCGTCTGTTAATACTTCCCGTTTGCTATAGGTCAACATCATACCTAGCGCTATATGTGTGTTTGTGTGCCATCGATACTTTGCCCTTCTGTATCTTTAGCGTATTCGTTAGTCAGCTTCACGAAGCGTCAGGCTGTCACCGGCACCTTTTGATCGTAATATAATTTTACTATAGTAATTAAAGATGTGTTGAATTTTGTTTGAACATGTCCATGGTATCGATAATCAAATTTACTCTACCTTTCTACAGCTCTCCGCTGAATGGCCTTCAGCTGCAATTAGACGTTAGTAGCCTAAATAAACATCACCAGTCATCATGCACTCCAGTCGGACTGCTTGCAAGCCCGCAACTTCAGGACGCTAGCTGGCCTAATAACATTATATCTCGATAGGGCATAAAATAGATTATTTCAATGAAACAAACCTAATATCTGCCTAGACATAAACAAGAGACTTGTTTCGCCAACTTTATTTTTGTTCTGGCGAATGAAACAACAAACAGAATTAAAAAACAAGTAATTCAAGCTGATAATATAATGTTTAACGCAGTTTATTTTGCACAGTATATTAGGTAGCATGACAACAGGTTTGTTGTCGACATTATGCTTACACAGTTACAACATAATTATATATTCATTCTTGTTATATACAATCCGTAGGCGTTTTTGCTTTGTTACTGTTTAGTATTTTATCGGGCTGTTTCTTAGGATAATGAATCCTATTTTACCCTAGTTGTTACCATATAAATATGTAGATGCTATATAAGGTTGAAAATCGTAAACATACAGTAATTGTCATTCATATGGGAAGACGTTCAATGAACCATATAAAAATTCTATATGCTTCATTAATGTCTCTGACACAGTGAACTAGCCACTTTGTAGGCTGTATATAGTTCGTTTTCATATGGGACCTTGCTGGCAACTTGTTTTCCGTTCTTACGAGCGTAAATAGACAGCGCGCTCACAAACATAGCCCTGCTGGAAGGACGTAGCCTGCACCTAGTTTGAGAAGAAGCGACAGATTATTGTGTTGTCTCCTGTAAAGAAGTAAACAGACCCTGTATTCCTCTGTTAATCAATAATGCTCGCTTGTTGAAGACTGACTGGAAGTATTTCTTTCACATATCGTTGTGGGGATCTTTTGTTTTGTTCTTTCTGTTCATCTCAAAGCCATTCTACATAATGTTGGTGTTACTTTTTTTATTAACTAGTAAATATGTCAGTTATTCGAATCAGAAGACGACAACTGTGTTCTGATACAAAGTCAATTTCTAGGCAGATATTTATCGTTAGGATAAATAATAGCTTGCAATGTACCTATATTTTTGGGCCAAATTACATACGTGGGGCATAAGTCCTGCTCGCTCGGGGGTCCCAATACAAGGTGACGAACTCTCAAAATTTTGTCTGGTCTTCTTCAAGTTAACCTGAAGCACCGTGGAACGTCGGTCGTCAGAACGTAACCCGTACGGACGATTTCTTAGTTTATTGATTTAATGAACGAAATACAACAACCGTGTACTGTTAAAGGTACGCCACACTTCTTCTGTACTAACTGTATGCGCTACGTAGCTCCAATAGAATCTGCAGCTTTACCATCGACAGCAAATTACCTAAAGTACCGACAAATTCAATGTAATTTAACCCTGTACCGTATTTTTTTGACGCCTTAAACCGTTGGCCAATCCTTGTATTAGGTAGAGTCCTTCTCTACTAGGGTTAGTGCAAATGACGATCTGCAAGACAAAACACTGTTTCAACGGTAATTTCTATCAAGCATGAAACGCCCCCTCAATCGAGCGGTTGACTTATTTTCCGTGGTTATACATTTGCAGTGGCCGTCGGAGGCTTTTGACGACTCGCATCAAATGAACGACTTCTATGAAAATGAAATGTTTGTAATATGGCCGGCATAATGTTCCTATCTCACGGCAGGCACGTCATCACGGCCGACAAACAGCTGGGAATGGATGGAAAATATCGCGCGAATGTTCCAGCAACAAACACGTCTTCACCGAGAACGAGTAGTATATTATAGTATACAATCACGACGTACTGCCATGTTTCGTGCGGTTAGTTTTCTTATTATTATCATTACAATTTTATGGATAGATTTCGAAAGACTTTGCCATTGTGCATTTTTGTTCACATGGAGAGTATCGGCGAGCAATAACATCGTACATATAATTAGATGTTGCTAGATATCCACAATTTGTCGGTCTATAGTTATAGTGAGCTTTATATTATCGCGTACCTCTGTGCGTGATCCTTACGTTTTTTCTGCACGGTCTCAGGTTATTGCAGTCAGCAGAGCTGGTAGACGTGTGACGTCGCTCTTTTCTAATAGATTCAGTTACCGAGTCATTTTAGCTAAAATTAACAGGTGTATTTTTTCAAATTAATATCAAGAAATGATAGTATCTCTTTGATGGCCAATACACTGTTGGCGTTATCGCTGCCAAACTAAGTTCTAAGTGCGATACATATTTTTCGATGTTACTCGTAATTGTTATAATATATATATATATACTGAATGATTATTTACGTGTTTTGTCCTCGATGTGTCGATCCATAATGTTTTGCACACACGTCATTATGAAATGCGGCGCCACATTTGACCTACGTAAAATACGGTACAGAAGTCCAACCCCACAACCTGAAGGAGAGGGGGTGCTCTAAGGCTTTCACAAACACTTGGACTAACTGCACTTACGGTGCCGCCCGTAGTAGGACATATAAAAGGCAGTTGAACGTATTGCTAATTAATACTGTTATCCTAGGTAGGTCTATACACACAATAGAGGGCTGATATTCAGCCACAGAGTTTTTTTTGTATGAAATGAAAATTGCTGAAGTGTAATCCTCAGTTCTCTCCGCATAAAACGACGACACACGATCAAATTATCTGAATAGAATGTTCCGACAATTAGCTTTGCTTTTCGTCCCTCGAGCTGTAGAGTGCGTTTGTTGAGAAGCTTCCGTTCATCTGCTATCGGTAATGAACCTATAATTGTCACTAGGCATAATCGAACCTTAGAGCTAGGCCAATCAACGTTGGCGCCTTTGCTTCTAGGCTTTACATTGCATTAATTAGAATTGATTGCGTAACGCTAAGCCTTTTTTTGTGACGCGACTTTTTGCGTCTATTAATTAAGCAGCCTATTGGTTCGACTTGGCCATTCAGCGTTATGAAGCTTCAAAGGCTTTCATATATACAACCGTGACGGTTGTTTATAGCCAAACATAGCTTGTCTATTTTTAACTGTACGGGAACAAATAAAAGGCCAATGTAGCACTATTCAGATGAAAAGCATCCTACCACTCATATTGTTCCCTGCACTTCAGTTATCTATTCTGCATACATGAACGGTGGTTATCGTATAAGTACGAGCGCTATCGCCCGTAATTACCATATGGTGTGCGTTATATTACGTCTGTAAGGCCCATTTATCCAGTTGAACATACATTATTCTTTTGCATTAATGGGGTGCTTCGGACAGTTATGCGCACGCGCCTCTAATTTCAATTTCGTTTTCACTTCAGTAATATTTTTGCTGTACTTCACTTTTATCATGCAGTCACCAAATAACCGTTAGGCCAGAATGTCGCAATCGCGTGCAGCTCTGGAATTCATTGAAGCCCGCTATAGACACTTAGTAAACGAACTTCGTACGGACGCCGCACTTTTTCCTAGCTGAATGCAGCGAACCCTAGGCAGTTCCGTGGCTTATTAATCTCTTCTCGTAACTCCGCCTGTTTTTCTCGCTTTGTCACAGTTTAGTACGGCCAATCGCCGTGTCCCAAAAGTCGTCTTCCGTACGCTTTCCATTTGTATACATGTAAATTGATTTATAAACGCTCCCTTTGTCATGTTGTCGTCTTCAATCATATCTCTACGAACTGAGCCACCCCGGCTTGGTATAACAACTCTATGCATATCGCTAGATTCTTGCAGCTTTTACCGTTGTTTTCTTTCTTCTAAGGACAATTTTGTGTGCATCATCATCTAGGTCATCATAGGTCATCTGCAATCCGCAAAATAGCAATGACCGAAACGCAGCAGGGCCTATGTCAAAAATCAACCATAGACTAACCCATACGACTGTAGTTAGACGAGATGAATTTAACCGCTAGGTTTGCACTTTGTCTCTCGCTACCTACCTCTCTCTCTCCCTTCTCCCCCCTCCCCCCTCTCGCTCTCTTTCTCCCCACCTTCAGAGCACATCGAATCGGAACCAAAAGTTCAGATTGGCCCATGGAGTACATATGTAAAACTAGAATATATAGATACGCAACCCGCAATATATCAACTTTCGCCACCTTTTGATATGAGTTCGTGCTTTGTATAGATGTCCGTATGATGTAGCGTGAACAACGTTCTTGAGCTCGGTTATTTCTGCCGTTGTTGTTATTTTAAAGCCGGATGCACGCGTATATATTCACAGTTTGTTACTCATCCCTTTTATTACTAATAAATAAATGATAATCTTTTTGGCTGTCGTAGATTATTTGTCATACATACATACATACATACAGGCACTCACACGCCCGCCAATCGAACTGACTCAATGACGAATATATTACTGACAGATTTATATACAGATCACCGGTCCTGTAATGAAAAATGACTATTATAACAATAATAATGATTTAATGCATCGTTTTTTTTTTTCGTCCTTCCACCTTAATCTCGAAACGTTTTTGATTAAAAAAAAATGTACAACAGAATGTTTAAAGTGTACTGCTTGGAAATGAACAGCTCAATAACAAATTGGTCTGTGATCTGCAGAGAACGATAGGGTATCATCTGCCAGCTCTTGTTCAAAGACGTTTCCTCACTGGTAGTTTCGCTTAATTTTAATATGATCGTTACCTCGATTACGTTCGACTAGCGTTTCTTTCTGAATCTAACTAATTACAGTAAACCGTTAAAGACACTGATCGCAATCACAATTTGGCAGTATATAACACATGACATTTTACATGACAGCCCAGACAATTCTCAAATTTGGTTTCATACATACATATATACGTTACGCCTCAAATCTTCACTGCGCATAAATCTGCGCACTGCGTTTCATCTTGTGACAAATGCAGAGGGATCCTCGAATAGCGTACGCGTAATTATTGCTATCTCCCGCTATCAATATGTATTCTGAACACTTATCAATCTCTTGGCGTGTTCACTGATGGCTCCCAAACAGCCTTATCTCCTTCGCAGAGTTCAACGATCCTTTAACGATAAAACATTTACGAACACCGCGAGCTACATGGCAGATAAGCACAATTTCGATTTGCCCGATTTCACGGTTGCGTATGGCGAGCTAGCGATAGGTCTACGTTGCATGTGGTTACTATAGTCGTTGCCTCTGTTGGCGCGCAGTCTCCTTAACTTAGTAGGCAGGATAGTTGGCGTTAGGTGACGTGGGCGAAATGCCCCCTTCTGCGGGCACTTCCATGCCCATCTCTGTAGTTCCGGGCGGGACACCAGCGGCGTACGCCGCAGCATTGGACTTCCAAGCTTTATATTTTAGGAAGGCGTCTCCGCCGTATAGTATCATTCCAACGAAGCCGAACAACTGGGTTAAGGACAAACAGCATGAAAAACATCGAACTGCTCTCAATTCTAACCGATAAGGTAAATTAAGAATAGAAGCATTAGGACGACTGGGTGTTACTTGCCAATATTTAATAGGACATCGGCATAGTACATTAGTTAGCTAGCATTAGTATCAATCAGAAATAAAATATGAAAGACTGACGTCCTTTAGGAATGAAGGTGTGATTCGTCAAAATCAATCATCTTTTGCATAAAGTAAAAAATAAAAACTATTTTTCGGTGTTATAATAAAGCTATGATCTAAGTTCCATGAGGTGGAATTCTGTAAATTATATCATTGTAGAAAATGGAACAGTACCTTTTCTCCCGGCACTGTCGAACAGCTTAGAGGAATTGCATATTAGATCTGTTTTAATAGTAAAAACTATTAATTTCCAACCGCCTACTCCTATGTAGTTGAATTTTAATTGTTAAAAATAACTAAATTTTAACAAAAAAACATCTGTGGCTAGCACAAATCTTACTATACACATATTCAAAGAAAGCTTACTCTACAGCTGAAAGCCTCCTCAATAGAGGAGTTAGTATCTTATAGAATCCAAGAGTGGCTCAAGTTAATTCTACCATAAAGTGCGCAAAAATTTAACTTCGTACTTACCGCCGCTGCTGCCAGGACCCCTTCTTCCCCGCCTTTCGAAGCAGCGACAGCTCCAGCAATGAAATATAGTACACTCCAGAGCGCAGTGTAACCCAGCTCCTAAAATAGTTCCCAATAAATTAGCAGTAGACAAATCACCCGATAATCAATAATCGAAGCCCTTCGTCATAGTATACCGACACGAACCTACGAACACGTTGAATACGATTGTTGTCAGCGTTGTTATTATTAGTAGTAGGATCAGCAGCGGAAATAGGTGAAATGTAAAGGAAAAATAAACGTCGGCACCATATCGCAAAACTTAATTTCGATTCGTACAGGGAAAGGAAATGAATCTGCTATTTAAATATACGGTACGTACAGCTTGTGGCCAAGGAATGAAGAGCAGCTTCTCAAGAATATGCAGCATATAGAATACGAGAAGAATTAGCGTGACCCAAAATCCGGTCATGGAAACAAAGCCGAACCAGTTTGACGTAGACCCAAATCTGTCGCTAGCCAACTCCGCCAAGATGAATCCGATGAGCGCATTTACCTGCCAATGTGATCAGATAAAAGTTACTATAGGAACTCGATTGATGATGGTTGTTTTGAAATCTATTGCCCCTCTAACTCAACACGAAAAATTTCCGTTCAGTTCACTCGTGCCAAAGCGTCTCTGGCGATTGATTTAGATACTCACGAGCTGCGCAACCTTGAGCATTCCAGGTGGCGTACGAATATACGATGTGTCAAAATACTGAAGGACGAATGCTAACTTAGATGCATCAATGCCGGGGGCCGCCATTTCGATCGATATTTTCGCTGGTCCAATTCGTTAGGTAACAAACACTACTTTGAACACCAAGCCCCTTCCTCCCTCTTCGTCAGCCGCGAGTCGATTGTCGACAGCACTGCGAAAACGTATGTAGTATGTATAATTGTATGGGATTAGCTTTAAAATAAACGCTTATTAATACAGTAGTAATTAGCATGATGATTTTTACAGTTCTGAACTGGCAATGAAGTTTAACAGTGAGTTTATGGATTATCTATAATCGCAATGAATCGTATGTTAGGTTCTTACTAAGTTTGTGCGCAATATGTATGATTCGATAAGTTAGTATTGGTTTTTGGTGCAGGACAACTGATCGCAGTAATGGACAGACGTTCGTTAAGCTACTGCAGCTTCTCGTTGACAAACTAATACTCTGTGCCTTTTTCAGGCCAGGATTGCCTGCAATACATCGAATAAGCACTTGACAACGTAAAATAAAATGGCCTGCTCAACTGAATGTAATAAATAAAAAAATATATGGATAAAAAAAAAGCATATATATTTCAAGTCGCATTAAAAATCGAACTCAGCAATTAATATACATACTTTTTAGAGGGAAACTATAGTATACTGAACGTTTATTATTACGTCCTTTCCGATAGAATTAAGAACGCTGAGTACATTTTTCCCAATGCGGCATCCACTCGCCAGTTACGATTAGTCGACGGAACAGCTCATCTCGCATTGTTCTAACGCTAAAACAATCCCGTACATCAATTCTAAACCTGCTGGAAATTTTTTCTATAAGGCTTAGGCTGGCAATCCTCACCTAGTAGCGCATCGAAATTTTTATAGCAAGTGCTAAGAGCAAGCAAACGTCTTCGAATGCTTCATCAGGAACCTATCGACGGCATTTACAAACGTTCTTCTAAGTCCTGCTATGCCGAATTGGGTGCCCATTCTGATGTCTGCAGAGGTACCCTTAGTTTTTTCAATCGTTGTTGAGACTAAATGATTGAGTGAATAGAAAAGGAGGTCTGCAAATTGAATGTGGCGTATGTTTATTCTCCATACTATTGTAATATTTTTCGTCTGGCCATTTAGATAATGCAAGCCAATTTAGCTCATGTTTTCAATCAATCGGTATATTAGCTAGCGTTTGCATCAAGTATTGCCTTCAATTGAATTAATATTTATTTGGTCTTTTTGTCTAAACTATTTTCTAAGAGAAACAGATTTATCAGTTATCTTCGACGGAAAGCAGAAGGAACTATCAACTAGGATAAAGCTTTGTATAGGCACACACCGGGAGTAAACAATACGTAGACTTATTAGGCCCAGCTAGAAACTATAGAATTAGTAGTGAAAACGAAAATGTCGTTCTGACAGAAGACATCTGTTTCGTCGCTAGGGAATGGCTTGTGGCAGTTATATATTGCAAGTGTAGGTAAGTATTTTTATGCGTAAAATACGTTAGCGATCTTTAAGAGAGTCATTATGACCCTTGTATAGCTTTTAAAACCTTCCAAAGCCCGGATAATTCAACACATATCGTACGTGTTGTGTTAATGGATGTAGACCTATTCATAATCAAAATGAATAAAGCTTAATTACATTATTCTAAGGGTCACGCTAGAAGTTTAGAGTACCCAGAAACTTGCATTTGTTAAAATGTCTAGTTTGATAAACATGCTATTGATCTGCCAAGGGTGATGGGGACAAATTGGCAACACAACATCGAAGACATCCATTAATCTTTCAGTGGTGGTCAATGCCCGGTACAACTCATCAGCAGTATTTACAAATACTTCAGTCGAAACCACATGAGGTATACAAGTAGGAAAATTAACAGGCACTGTTAGGCCATATATGGATATAGTTATACTATATCCAGTTAATTAACGGATATACGAGATTCATAACCTTTGGATGTTCGTTTTGTAAATATCAAGCTTGTGATCTAAATATGGGCTTACTGTGCACTTCCAACAGAGCCGGTTAGAGTAACGGTATAGAATAATGGGTACCGTGTATTCGACCTACAATGTAGCAAAAACTTAGCGACTACCTCAATATTCATCAGGTTGTCCGGCGCTTTGTGGCTTATGATCACTGCGGTCTTTTATAATTTTCCTATGGTCGCGATTCTGTTTCCGGAATAACAACTACACTCAAAAAGGCAAGCAACTGGTGCCTTCTACACGCAGCGCTGCTACAAGGGTTAAATACTGGAAGTTCCTCCGCTTCGTTCGAAAAGAAAATCCATCTGTAATTGCCGCACCTGCATTGGTAGACACTGTGTTATAATAGGCTTTTTCCTTCACTCACGGTAGAATCGCGGAGAGTTCTGGGGACTCACTCACGCAGCCCTCACTCAGTGCAAGATGGACACTCATGTAAAAGTACAGCAGATCAAGCACTAGGCAAGGAGGCACCTATTTGTCGTTGCTCGGCGTATTTCTCGAGAGCGTTCACTGACGCTGGGTAGCCCCCCTCACATCTCCGATTGTATTCTTCAAGTTAGTGGCAAGAAGAAGTTCGCAGAACGGAGGGTAAGGGGAAATTGAAATTTGAAATTAAAAACACTATTGTTTCCGGCTGATACTAGTAGTGCCCAGGAGGATGACTGCTGCGCATAGAACAACCCATGGTATTTCAATGGAACTTAGATCGACACGCAGACAAACGTAGATGAAGATCGTACAGATAGGCCACAAAATATTAAGGGCATTTCTAATACTCTTGTTGTAATTCTGATGTCTTTCCTTCAAATAATTTGTCTGAATAGTGTGCGTCTTACATCACACAAATAGGACTTGATAGTTCAAAGAACGATTGCATTATCCTATTATGTACTGTATCTAGCGTTGGTTGTACCTACGTTTCGCGATCATGCTAAATAAGGTCCCGAAATAATGCGCAGGGGTAAACTACTCAGAGAAGCACTGGTTGGCTCACAGTGAGTTTTATACAGAAATCACCAGGGGGCGCCACTTCGGATAGGCCATGAGTTTACGAGGTTCCCATGCCAAGCTCATCAGGTAAAATTCTTGTTACTTCAACGAGACTTGACTTCAGCATGCTCTATAGTCTCGCAACCGCTTTCATTTGCGGTGAAATTCAAATATGTTCATTTTGACCATTAGCGTCCACGGCTGAAACTTCGTTGGCTGTGGTATGATTTCTGTTTTTCTTTCACATTAGAATCTGGCATTGTTGGTAACTCATTACAAGGAAACAGTTCTTTAGGGTTACGAAAATACGTACACCTTTGTACTCGAGCCATTTGTTTTAGCACAAATAATAGTATCCAGAACGAAACAAGCATTTTCAAATTGAATTAGGTTTTCAAATTGTCGGTGAGATGTCACCGTAGTATTAATTAAATGTGTCGATTAAAATTATATGACTTGCTAAAATTAAGAACCTTCACCTTCTGTTTGCACACAGAAGATCAGTTAAATTATATTTATTTGCTCTACACATATTTTCGGTAACCTTTGTCTGACGACGTCAACAAATGGATGCTTTCTTTAGCCTAAACAATTGGTTTTTGCCAGATTTTCCCGAACTTTTTCCGATAGTTTCTACCCTGTCTGTTGCAAGGGCAATCTCGCAGGGCCTTATGAATAATGAAACAAGAAAAAAACTTTTACATTACGTTTTATTCTCTTACTTCAGATGTCCAGTCCTGTTCTCTTTACGATTTGTACTTTACCTCACGGCCCATTTCCTCCACATATTGTCAGCGAAATGGCTGACGCGAAAGCTCACTAAGGAATTGCAATTCGTTTTTCCTTCTATTCATAGATATATCTGTTACTATTTTTAACTAAAATATAGGGTCGGCCGTCTGGTTGGAAGCGAAGTCAAAATGACGCTAGCAAAAAAAAACATCAATACGGTGGGTTCCCTTGACTTGCTTTGTGGAAGTCATTCGCTTTACCCAGTTTTTGACGATATTTTCACATACACTTAGCATTATCTATAAAATAACGGCACGAATACTTCCCTCCATCCGGGGAATGTTGTTGCATACCTTGTTTTTTTAAATATGTCTATAAAAAAAGTGGAGCGGCGTTATGCTACATGATCTGAAGGGCACTCGTCGCCACTTCGTCTAGACATCTTCTTTACCGATTCTTTAATGACGTGATTACGCTATTGATTACGTGAAGAGGTAGACCATGTTGCTGAGCGACATGTTTTGCAAACCTTTTTCAACACTTTAGAATATAAGAGATACTGAAGTCGTCTCCTGTTAGCGAACAGAGTTTACGGGTTGCCAGAAAAACTGCCAATGACGCTTTCAGTTCACATAAGGTGGCGTTTGTGGGATGTAGAGCCCTCTGATGGATAGCCCGGGAATTCTCGGGGCTCTTTACAGGAACCGAGGGAAAATATCCACGCTACAATTTCAGAGCTAGGGCCAAATATACACGAAAAAGCGGTGGAAACTAGACGCGGCGAGTAGTTGCTATGTAGAAAACCAGAGAAGCCCCCTCCTCTCATTAATGTTTTATTTAAGTAAGATCTCGAATGTATGCATGTTGTAATAACGAAGGATTATATAAGTACATTGTTTTTTGTTGGCGTCACTTTGGAGCCTTTCCTAACTAGATGGCCAGTCCTGTCAATACAGATTTTTGTGAAAACTTTTGTATCATCCACTCAGAATGTTCCATCGTCCGATCTGCCATTATGGGCATTTGGAAGAACAATGAATAAAAAAAATCAATTCCTCTCTTTAATATATACTTGGACCCGCAGAAGGTCATCAACATAACATTTAATATGCAAGCTCATAAGGGCACACACGCCAATTTTGAGCGCGAATCGGCTATCATAAAAGGAGAGTGGGAAACTTTCTTTTATGTTTCTTCAACCGCTGTTCCTTGACCATAATGCTAAGGCTTCACATTCTGCCGTCTGGAGCTTGCCTGACTAGTAACAATACGTTGATTTTATGGCTTGTATATGCGAATATATATTCAGATATTTCTAATATAAATTTGTATGCTTCGAGCGGTACATTTATGTTGCTATGCTCGTGCCAATGTTTTTGTTTTACAAATAAACTTGTTAATGTCTTTTTATAGTTTGTAAGTCGAGTCGTACAAATCAGACTAGTCGAAAACGATAATCACAATAATATGGCCATTACATTCCCCGGTGAAACTATTTATTAACTTTTTTGTTTACTTTATTAACAAAATCATCGAATTTGCATAGAACGTGCGTTTGCTTAACATCATAAAAACGACTTTCCTTTTCCGTTCCTTCGATTGCACGACATGCCTCCTTTATAGACATACATAACTATCCTACAAAACAGTATTTCTTCAACAATAACACAACAAAGAAAGTATAACCGGGTATTATAGACAAATGACAGACCTTTTAAAATGTACCGTAAATCAGGCAAATCTCAAAAGTTTTCTACTACTTAGTTTAATGCGACACCGGATGCAAAACTCGAAACACTTACGCAGATTTTATTCAATAGGCAAAAAGCACCTGATAACTAAGAAAGTGTAAGATACCTTCGCACCGGAACAATGGACTTCAGTTCAGAGATCAAACAAGAAGGTGAATGGTTACATATTATTAATCTGACATTGCTATTAACGATTGCTTCAGGCGGCTGGCGCCCCAGCACAGAACGAAGCATGCCAACGCTACATTCCGGACGCAAACCATTACGCTTCCCTAAGTTTATATGAAGGCATGTTACTATTGCAGCATCACGGGAACTGTTGTTGTTGTTGTTGTTGTCCAAAGATCTGTAGGTGAAGCTAAGTCAGATTATTATTACAGTTATTTATGCTATTGGAAACATACACCTCTGCCTCGATTATTTCCTTCCGCTCTACTGACAATATTAATTAATCCCTTTGGGATTCTATGATGAACCGTTCCGTTACGAACATTGTGCCATAAACATTTAATCATCTTCGCATTGGACCTTGCATGTAAGAACTAGGCCCTCATTAGTCTATAATAACTGTTTGTATTTTACTTATAGTTAGAAATAGATTTGCATTGTGTTACTTCGAAGCAATGTAGATGCTGTAAGCTTATTTATTAGCATATAGATAGCTTACCTTTTATATATATTTTTAATTTGAATTTAGTTGGAGAATGACAATGTTTTTCTTAGAATCATTTTTTTTCACAGGAAAATTCTTCAAGACAGTTGCTCCGATAATGAGCCTAAAGAACTTGATCCCATTGCAAATGTTGAATGTGTTAAATTACAATACTTATATCGCTATGAACAGATATTCAACATTCAAGTTGAGAACTAAATTTCCAATCTCATCTTTAAGCAAGCCTGCCCTCTAAGTGGTCCCCCCTCACCCCCGCTGCATAATTTTTGAACTATACTTCTTTGACTACGACAAGTCTTTACGTCTATATCTTGGTGTGGGCACATATGTAAATTAGAAAAGTATAGAAGAACTTGCCATTATAACTACTTAGGGCAAATACGGTCGTTTAGAACAATATGTGGCAACCTAACCCGGTAATCTGTATATGAAATGGCACAAGTGTCCCGATCATGATCATCACTACCATCATAGCCATCGACTTTATCCTATTGCCTTTGCCATAGGCCTTCAGAATGAAGCTATCGTTAAAACTTCCGCAATCACGGCACTCTTTTTGTTGCGGTTCCTGCATGGAGATAAAAGAACCAGTAGTTTTTCCATTTCTTCGACTGCGATGGCAGCGAAGACGGAGCCCAGTTCCGGTTGGAATCAGTGTTTACCAATATTGAGGTTCCGAAACGTCGAACAGGAAAGTGTTCCAGTGTTGACCGAACGAAGGAACACGACGAAACCCTTTGCGACAACGGTGGCGGCGACGATGACGACGGTCGGCATTACGTTCTCATGGCTGCCATGTGTTCATCTCTCGCCAGTCGTGCAGTAGCGAGTCGTGGGATAAAGAAGGACCAAAGCCGCAGTTCTCAGCCGTCCTCCCGACTAACAATATCGACCAGAACAAAAATATAACATCCCAGGGAAAAGCTAGACAAAATTATTCTGGTCCGGGCTACATGCTTTTGCTACCAGCAGCGCCCTCGGTTGAGCGGTACAGCCATCATCGGTTTTTTCAGCTTCTTTCGAGTCCTACCGTGGCGCCGCCGTCTGAGAGACAGACTACGGACAAGATCCTGCCTACACAATAAATGTTATTAGAACACCGATGTACCGCTATATCGTGTCATATTTTCGCTGGTAGTGGTGATGGCTCGCGGTGGCGGGCTTTCGCGTTCAGTTCGGCCGGTTGAGTCTTGCCCTTTCTTTCAGTCGGAGCACCTGGCAGCAGAGGGAAAGGGACGTAGCCACAAAGTGCGAGCCGCTACGAGTGTCCCGATGATAGCGAAAGAGAGGGAACGCGCGAAAGAGAGAAGATGTGACGAAAGGTTTGCTTCTTGACGATATTTTGCTGCACCCGCCGTCGGTGCCATGAAACCGGCTAAGAGAAGCTGGTATAGGCAGACCGATTGAGCAGGCCTAGCTATACGGTGCTGCTCGTATGAAGGTAGAGCTTGCCAGCTGAAGAACCCCGCTTTTCGATTTCGCCTACCTCCCTGCGTTCCCGGCTGACCGCGGGTCGTCGGTTTGGTCGTTTGGCTTTGCGTTGTCGGCCTGCTTCTACTTCTTGACTGGCTGCTAGTTGCTATTATTCCAGTTGTTGTTGTTGTTGCTGCACTGCTTCAGTTCGCTCGCGGAGGCCTCTCGGCTGGCGATGTGCGGAACTTTGCTTGGCTGTTGTCTGTAAGAGTGTGTGCGTTACCGGAGTACCGCTCTGAATCTGTTGCTTGATGTAAACATCACTGCCGGACGAAGACATAACAGGAGTTGCAGTCGCAGGGATACAGTCGATTCGAGGTCTGCTGGTAGCGACAGGCTACTGCGGTGAAGAGCTGCGATTCCTGCTAGGAAGAACAGTTGCAGTCAGAGAAGCGGCAGCTACAGATTCAGTAATCCAGTTCTAATGCGACAGCCTCTCGACGGCAATACGGAACATTCTGCTCCGACTGGTGAAAGCTGGGTGTATGGCGCATGTAGGTGCGTGTGGTGGATAAATAGATGTACGGCAATAGAAAGTGAATGTGTATGAGCTTCGAGACCGAAGTCGGAGATAGCACATCATGAGGCCGACGAGATCATCAAACAGTGCCAAGGCTAAACGGACGGGTTAAAACAGAACACCCCGTGAAAGCCACTTAAGAATTGTTTATTGTAACAGTCTTGCAAAAGCCCTACTTCTTACCATGTACGCTTGATTAATTAAGAGAAAAACAACGAGAATAGTGCACACTGCTATTGGGAGTAAACGATAGAAACATCCATTTGATTTCCTACATCCAGTTTTACTGCCGTTAATCACTTACCGTTCGTGTTCCCACAGTTTCCAGCTTCAATGCACGCATAGAGCTAGTCTGATTAGGAAAAAAGGAACCGAAGACCACGCCAAGTATCCAAACGGTCAACGAGCATTTATTAAATCGCGTGTGAGTTACCCCGTGTGTGTATTTGTACTATGCAATTTTCAAATGTGAAATTTGTACGTGGAGAACTCTGTATGAGCAGAACCACTAATTTCGTGCGTTATACATAGATATAGTAAGTTCGGCAGCAAATGATAGGCCGTCGTCATTTGTGACGACACAGCGATGAAGATTTCGCCTATTTGTGTCGCTTCGCCGTAGTGTTTGCGTGTATGCGTTTGTGTGTATGTGAGGTGTAAAATAACTCTACTGACTACGTTGACGATATTTACGATACTTGCTCATGACAATGTTAAATTCACCTTCACACGGACCTCGTCGGGTTCCGCCACCTTACTCTGGGCATGGACCGCTTGACCAAATTTCCGGGTCGATTGGGAATAACAACGGGAGCTCGCCACAGCCGTCGCTCGGACTAAATCTCGGGCGTTCACATCAGCAGCAGCCCATCGGCCAATCACCATTAGGTTTCAACAATGGCCAGACTCGTCAAGGTAGCGGCAACATATCTAATATCGGTCATGGACAAAACAATCCTTTAGATCAGCAAAGATTGTTCGACGGTATGAGTATGTTCCACAGTCCAAGCCCGCAGCACCATACATCAGTGGGTAATGGCGGAGGTGGACTAGGCTCTGTTAACAGTTCGGTCAATATGTCAAGCGCAATTGAGATGCCTCCGACCATCGCTGTTGCCAACGGTGGCAGTCCAGCCCTTGTCAAAGAAAGCAAAACGTCGCATCGCTCTGGACGCGATGGCCGTGGGGGTCATGTTACCGATGAAGTGGTCGAAGTTCAAATTCTGCCGCAGGACGACAACTGGGCAGACAATACGACATGTATTACAGGTGCCACATCCGAACGATCACTTTCAGCTGAAGACATCTCCCGGCTAGGCACCGACCGGCGTGGCCTATCTGGAATATTTCTTATTCACATGTGGTTAGGCAGCATCGTGGCGGCATTTCTGTCAATTGCAGCCTTTTTATCGCCTCTAGGTATGGTTCTACTACCGAAATTACCGTTTTGGGAGCAACCGTGGAAGGTGCAGGCTTGCGGGCCAGAGTGCGATGGTCTTCTTAACGGCTTCGCTTTCAGACTTTGCATCCTCTTCGGTGGCTGCTGGGCGGTGTTTTTCCGTCGACCAAGGGCAACCTTGCCCCGAGTGTTTGTCTTCCGCGCCGTCATTATGGCTTTCACCCTTGTGGTCATCATCTCGTATTGGCTTTTCTACTCGGTACGAATATACGAACGCCGCTACGAAGATTTCGACCTTACCTATTTATCGATTGTACAGTTTGCTCTTTCCATGATCGACACACTGCTCTGGGTTCAATTGCTCGCAGTTCTCGTACTCGAGATACGTCATCTCCCCCCACAGTACTACGTTAAGGTTGTCCGAAGTCCCGATGGAGCTTCGAAGAGCTACACACTAGGCGCTATTAGTATACAGCGAGCGGCCGTTCATCTTCTTGAGAACTATTACCGAGACTTCCCGGTGTACAATCCCTTCCTTGAACAGTTACCCAGCTCAACATCGGCCAAAAAGCATAATTCGCAACCGTCATTCAAAGTCTACGACCTGAATAGTGGCGCCAGCCAAACGTCGCAAGTGAATGGCCAAAGTGGTGGACGGCGAACGACGGATCGTTTATTCGCCGAACATGATTATGAGAAACGGGTTAAGAAACGCCGCGCTCGTTTGATCACCGCAGTAGAAGATGCATTTACTCATATTAAACGCGTGAAGGAGAACCAGGAAAATACGGGGGCAGGAGGGTTCTTGATGGATCCACAGGAAGCTGCTCAGGCCGTCTTTCCGTCAATGGCGCGTGCTTTGCAGAAATTCCTTCGAATCACAAGGCAGCAACCTCGGCACACGATGCAGGGCATCCTCGAACATCTCGCTACCTGCTTGCATTATGATCTTAGTCCAAAGGCATTCCTCGAGAAATACTTAAAATACGAGCCAGTTCTACAAGATGAACGTGAGTTGGCAACGTCCATTCAGTCATGGGCCTTGGTCTGTGACGTTCTCTTATCTCGACCAGTAAAGGAGGGCATCACATTTATCCTTCGCCAAGGCGACGTATCCTTGATGGCCAGCGTTCATAATTTACCGCACTTCAATATTACAGAGGAGGTGGTCGATCCCAAATGTAACAAGTTCCAACTACGACTCCAATCCGAGACGTCCGTTTAGGTTATGACAATGATCAAGACAAAAACATTTTATAGAAAAAAAAATTTCTAAGAATCCATACACGAAAATACAATTCCAACACTGTATAAAATTGTCAGCAAAATAGGCATAATAAGGCTGATGATAAAGCTCAAGTAGCTTCATATGCTTCAGTCTAAAACGAATTGTCAAATTATTTAATGCATAGTACTAAATAGGATGGGAAGCCGTTTACTAGAAGGATTGGTATCTAATAGTATGCCGGAAATCCAGTGATTAATCATAATAAGTATTCTGCATAAAAACAATCTTCGTTTGTTCATACATAGATAGTAATATGTCTCGTCAGTCGGAAGGCCTATTCCGTATATTTACGTTGGTTTACTACCTAAATTCATGACGTGACCTATGTACAAACAGATAACATCGCCCAATATTTAGAGCTGTCCTGTTTACTTTTACTAAATTACACCATGTTCGTCTAAAAAAACCTGAAGGAGGAGTTGTAAGAAAGAGTTTTTGTATTCTACATTTTGTAGATGAACGCCATTGTCAATTTTAATTGCTACCCTCAACCAAAGCGATTAACCGACTTAATGATTTAGAACTAAAGAAAAACACGACAAGCCAATGTAGATTGTGCATATAATAATATACAATATTTGCTTCGATGAGGTTCTGTGAACAAAGCAAATATTTTTTTGAACACGAACTTTGACACTAGCCATGTTTTTGCAATGCTACTAGACGCATATGCTTCTGTTACCGTGGCCGCTATGCAATCCAATACAAAAAGCTTTCAGGACATGTCTTAATTATTTGGTAATTTATAGTTTGAGAAGCTGCTCTAAATAAAGGAGCCGCTCTTGTCGTAACTGAGTGAGGAGTTGCTATCCTGTGTTCGTGCACGAATTCGAATCAATTGTTTTCTTACTATAAACTGGAGTTTTTTAATATTTTTTGTCTACTAGATAAGGAGAAATAAAGGAGTGACCAGAGAAAAACTGTATTTATATTTATCTGTACAGTAGCGTACTTTTAAACAAACGCTTGGTTAGGTTTATGATAACAATAGTATGTAGGAAGTGTATGCAGATTAATTTATACTTTTGTCAAAGTCAAAAGTGTGTGTGTGTCTGTTTACGTGAACGGGTAAATTTAAGTGTTCAAGTGGTGCTATAATAATTCGACTTACATTTTCGATTACATCGAGATAAATATAAATAGTGAGTTTAGGTCGGTGTGTCATTGTCTGTACACACACCTAAAAAATGTTTTTTTACTGATGCAATCTTGTTTTAACGCGTCTCTATTTGTGCACAGAACCAAGTAGGTTCTTCGTCCTGATAAGTGAAGAAGTCAATTATAACTAAATCACAAGTTTTCTTAATCCAATTTAACAGTTTTTTTTTTTTTTTTTTGATAGAATCCTTTCGTCTGAAAAGTGAGCAGCGAATAAAATAAATATTGCCAAAAATAGCTGTGAATTGCGGTGTGTACTTAAAATGTTTTTTAAGAAGGCGTGGGATAAAAAAAATGTACAAATCTTGCCGTACACTTGTCACTTTCTAAATGTGAATTCATAATTGACGGCTTGTCATCGTGCCTACTAACCATACAATCGTGTGAAATATATATTAGCAAAGCTATTGAAATAATAAAGATTTATTATTCAGCCTGCAAGTATTAGCCTGAATATCCTTTGTAACTGTATGCTTTGCATACTGTTATTACAATCAGCGGAAATATTCTCCTGAGATCAGCCGTGCCCAAATCATGTAAACTTATTAGAGGAAATGTAATTATCTATTTCTTTTACAAATTTGGACGCAGCATTTTAGTCGATGATAATTAAAATTTGTGAACACGCTAAAGATCAATATGTTTACCCTACATACATATTCAGCTGAATTCAGCGTTAAAATGATAACTTGATTTCAGTGTCGATAGACAACTCGAAATGACCAATTTGCATATTCATTCTGTTTCAAACAAAAGCAATGATTCGTTGTTCTATGCAGGGACCAACAGAATCTGTATCGTAACGTTAGAGAAAACGCTAAAATCTAGAGTTCACGTGCGAGGATGGCTGGCACCAAATCCTGATATATCCCAGTGCGTATATTTGGCTGGACAAAATAGACGACACAACTTCCACAACGACATATATAACACTGTTATGCACATGCCCACACATACGTACGTGCATCTCTTGGTTGTGAATAGCGATGTGACGCAGTTGATCAACAAATTCATGCCAAAACAGACCTTCTGAACGTCGCGTTTCCTACTTTCTTTTTTAAATCATATCATGATTGTTTTATATGTATGTGGTTCTCTTTTACTAATAATATATAATGTTTGCTTTTGACGAACGCCTATGTAAAAAGAACTGAACAATCATAAAACGCTAATTACGAACATTCTACATCAGATTTCACAACTATAAAAAGTTTGATTTGAAACGCGAAATTTAAAGTATCGGAATGTCTATGACAAGCGAAATCGTTTTTTTCATCCACGAACGATTTGATGAAGACTATCTGCGGTCTCCTGGCTGATTCAGTTATTATTTTAAGAGTGATGTAATCTATATAGAGGTGCATCAGACACCCAACAACTGTGAAATCAATAGGTGCTAAGACTAAAAATGAGCCAAGTTTGATTTTTCATCTGGCCTGGTTTGTAAGCAAGAATGAAACGATTACGAAGGAATAACTGTGTAACGATTTTCTACAATGAGATCACTACTGGAATGATGATTATAGACAGATATTGATGAGTGACTAATTTGTGTGCGTAACAAAGCGATCAAAGTATACTCTGTGTACATTTTATATGAAAGACTACGCTGGTATAACATCGTCACAATAATATAAATAATAAATGCCATGTATTAATGACGAACCTATAATTTTACAAAATGTGTTGTCATTTAGGTATACTTATTTCGGAATTTCCGAAAATATATTAGTAGTGTGTGTTCTGTAATCTATGTACAACTTTAAGTTTCGTTGGTAATACAAATGTACTTCTGCAAAAAATGTGTAGAAATACTCCAATAAAGTCAATAAGAATAAATATCATGCGTCTTTTAATTCCATTGATTCAAGTTTTTTGCTCAACATTATGTCAACTGCAATAATAAATGTAAAAATGCGGCCTATTGCAAACCGTTATAGCCGTTATGTTACAGCTAATAATTAAGTAACAGCTAATCTTATCGCTATTACTGAATTACTATCTTAACCATTACCCTAAAACGACTCAGGCTTTTTCCGACCATTTTCAAGATGACTGCAACAATGTCTACGCTTCTTTTATGTGTAGTATTCACTTGGCAGGGAAGCATTCATGATGATGAGAAAGCCATCTCTAAAAAACATCGGGTTCACGCAAAAAAATCCGCTAAACATGATGTTGGCAAGAGCTATAATCAGCTTGGCAAAATAAGTGTGATTTAATAGGAATAATAATAATAATAAATATTTATCCTCCAAAAGAACATACTGCGTGGATAATAACATACGCTAATAAATAACAATCTTTGTAGCTTTAAAACTTAAAGCGGCAGAGTGCCGCTTAGTTATTGAAACGCTTGCTCGACTAATGTCCCTTAAATCCATGATTTCGCTTACTCCCACAAGCATTGCAACGTAACCCAGCATGATAGAACAAAGGAATGAATGTGCTACGTTGGGATACCACGCTTATATCCTTAAACAACATTGATCTATGAATAAATATAGATATGCATCAAAATTATACCTCACTAAAATTAGGAGTATTTCTTTAGTATCTAAGTAAAGGCTTCTCATTTTTTCTTTTCGAAAAAGGTCTGTTTATTATACTTTTTCATACATTTTGAAGCTTTATTAATGAGATCTTGGATGAACAGATAAACTTGTTTCGTGCATTTGGTAGAGATAGCAATATATTGAGTTCATTATTTCTCGATTTCATATACACTCCGCATGTTTTTGAGTTCGAAAAAAAAACGCAATTACTACAGTGGAATATGTACCTAACACAAGCACTATCCAAACTCATGGCTGACCCTTAGTGAGTCCTCCTCAGAAGCTTCTCGTCACTTTCAAATCACAGCAGTTGCTAAGGTCGATCTCGCACTCGTACGTCACAATCCTAAGCGTCTTTGCAACGATCGCCACGAGCGCTGGCGCCGCTACACCCGTATTCTTGCGACCAAATATTCATTCATCGTAGTCGGAACCTTAACCTTGTCGCGAGCTGCATCTTTACGTGTCTGCTGTACAAGGTGCCGCACTCGTTTCTCGTACTCGGAGTCCTGCTTATTGCTTTTCATCCATTGACTGTACATGCGTGCAGCATGGGCGTTTGCGGGCGAAGTGGTGTTCGGTTCGTTCAACATAGAAATGACTGACAGCAAAACGGATCTAATGTTTTGCGACGGGCTCCACAGATACGACCTGAGTGCCTTCAGTGTACTGTCTTTGCCTGTAAGGAGAATAGAGACGCAGGCCCTACCATCCTCGTAAATATTCGGATGCCACATAGGTGTAATAAACTTCACTGTTGGCGGTAAAAAGGGATACTCTTTCGGGAACTGCATCAACAACTTGAAGTACCCGCCTTCGTAGAGCGTCTGTGGTGGCCCAAAAATGACGACGTCCCATTGCAAGAGATTGTCTTCTTTGGGCTTGAGTATGACACCCTCAAGACTATCCTCTTGCATTTTACGTAATTCAATTTGTAGGCGGGCGATTGCTTGTAAAGGCTGTATAACCCCTTTCGCCATGGTGCAACAATACTAATGAACACAATCTTAGTTCAGAAACGAATTTCTTTTCGCGCACCAGACTAAAGCACAAGCCCGAAGATGTCACGAACAAAATACCGACGCACCTAAAAGCAAGCTGCTACCCCGTTCCTCAGCGAAAGGACAACATCAGCGGTTACATTTTCGACAAATAACCCGAGGTATTAGTAACACTTTCTATCACCAGTACAAGAAGTATACCGATGTGGATTCGAGTGCACGTTGAGGGCGACGTGAAAATTTGCCACGGGCAACCGCTTTGGCAGCGCGCGCACACATGCGAACGTCGGCAAGCACCAGCGTAACTGTTGATTGTAAACAAATCGGGTGGAGAGAAGATACAGCCGTTCATCACAATTCGTCATCAGTTCATGTTTCTACGGAAAGCATCTTTCTATTCATGTGCCAGGTTCTTCGTGTCATCATAAACAAGTTATGTTATACGAATGGAACAGCTAAGCAAAGCTTCAAATAATCTACTGCAAAGCGAATGTATGGGCCGTGTTAGCAGACGACAGTATTGGACAGCTGTGTTAACACGCAAGTTGAGGTAGGATGTTATTGTCGGTGCTTAATTACCTAAATTCGAAAAGGTTTGTTCAGAAGGAATACGCTCAGATATGGCTGAAGGTAAGCGCTATAAACACGTTAGAATATATGTTATCACATAAACGTTGGCTCGCAATTCAAAAACAATTTTACGTTTCATTATCGTACTCATTCGTTCATAACCCTTGGAAACAAAACATTTTTATACATTCAACTCTATTGGAACAGTTTACTCATGGTCTAAAATACACTTATAGGCCGTACGACAGTATTTAATTTTCAAGACAGATATAGATTATTCAATTTAAGTACTTGGACCAATCTATAAAGTGTAAATGGTAGCAAGTAAACTAATGATATAATGATTTTTTTTATTTAATAATTCTTGAGAACTTGAGCATTTAGAATATATTGTATTGTTTAGACCTAACTATTGTGTAAATAATGTATTAGTCAGAGAATATATATATAAAGTACTTGCTAGAAACTTCTCTGGTAAGAGTTTTGTTTGCTCATTGAAGGAGTAACAAACAGTACAAGTCACTGAGCAGTCTGTAAGAAATTCAGAAGTTCTCTCACCTGGCCCTTGAAGGTGGCTTTTTGTCTATTTTTCTAGTAGCCGTGCATGACGTTGGGAACTGGATTTAACGAGATTCTTACTTCATAATTCTGAATTAAATATAAACGTGTGCCCATTGACTGGAAATCTTAATTGAAATTACGAATCTGACGTCTCATGTATACCTTAGCTTTTTATTAATTTGATGCATATTAATTTGATGATAAAATTATGCACTAGTTCTGTATCTCCCTAAGGAGTTCAAAAGGAACATGAAAATCGTTAATAAAGGTAGGTAAAGTAAAAGGAAAAAATCTAATTAGATTTTTATATTATACCTTCGAATAGCCTTCACTTACTATTTAATATGTATTGTTTGATTTATGCTCGTATCGTTTATCTTTACACAGTCATCATGGATGCACAGATGGTAGCTGTTCTATTCGAAGAGGATGACGTAGCATATGAGGAGGAATTGTTAAGAAACCCGTATTCCGTTCGTCATTGGCTACGCTATGCAGAATTTAAGCGACAACGCACTTCCAAAGGAAATCGGGATGCCGTTAACTTGGTATATGAACGAGCCTTGAAAGTACTACCGGGCTCATACAAAATATGGCACCAGTATCTCACGCTTCGTGTCAAAGCTCTCGAAGAGATGAAACTTTACCCCAGTGACTCAGCCTTTGAAGATGTGAGCAATGTTTTCGAGCGGGCTCTTGTTTGGATGCACAAAATGCCTCGCATATGGCTGATGTATTGTGAATTCTTACACCGGCGACGCTTTGTCACACGACTTCGACACACATTTGATCGAGCCTTGCGCGCTTTACCGATAACGCAGCATGACCGCATTTGGCCAGATTACCTAGCGTTTGTTGAGTATCATGACATTCCTGAAACAGGCGTTCGTGTATATCGTAGATTTCTGAAGTTGAGCCCCGAATCCCGCGAGAAAGCGGTTGATTACTTCATCTCGATTGAGCGACTGGGTGAAGCGGCTCAACTCCTAGTAGACATGGTGAACGATCCTGAGTTTACTTCTGCGCGAGGGAAACCGAAACATCAACTTTGGATGGAGTTATGTGAACTCATATCTAAAAACCCTGATCAAATGGAAGAAAGTAACCTTCGTGTAGACGCCATAATCCGAGGTGGCATCAAAAAATATACAGACCAACAAGGTAAGCTATGGTGCTCTCTAGCAGATTATTACATCAGATCGAGGCTGTTTGAACGAGCACGCGACGTGTATGAGGAGGCAATGGAAAGTGTGTTGACAGTTAGAGATTTTTCGCAAATCTTTGAGACGTACTCGCATTACGAATACGGCTTGATAAGGAACATGCTAGCGCAAGAAATTCAGACAAAGGAGACCGATCTGGAAATTAATTTGAAAATGGCAAGGTACGAATACCTTATGGATCGCCGGCCGCTACTGCTGAATTCGGTGGTGCTTCGACAGAATCCACATAACGTCGGTGAATGGCTTAAACGCGTCAAATTACTGAGGGATGATGTAAAAGAGATCATTCGCACATTCACAAAGGCTGTACAAACAGTTGATCCAAAACTAGCATGCGGAGGAAAGCTCTGTCAGATATGGATCGAGTTTGCTAAACTTTACGAAAGTAAAGATCAGGTAGATGACGCCCGAATCATTTTCCGTAAGGCGACCCAAGTGCCATACGCTAAAGTCGACGATCTGGCCAACGTGTGGTGTGAGTATGCTGAGTTGGAATTACGACACGACAACATTGAAGAAGCCATCAAACTCTGCCGTACTGCCACAACACCCCCGTCACGACAGGTTGCCTATCACGATCAATCGGAAACTGTGCAGCTACGACTTCACAAGAACATCAAAGTGTGGTCTCTATACGCCGATCTAGAAGAAAGCTTTGGTACCCTTCAAACGACGAAGGCAGTCTATGATCACATTATTGATCTTCGTATTGGGACACCACAGATCATCCTGAATTGTGCTCTTTTTCTTGAGGAACACAATTACTTTGAGGAGGCGTTCCGGGTCTACGAAAAAGGTGTAGCTCTGTTTAAATGGCCGAACGTTTATGATATATGGCACACATATCTAAGTAAGTTTCTTAAACGTTTTGCTGGAACGAAGCTCGAGCGGGCACGTGACTTGTTTGAACAGTGCCTCGAGCAATGCCCCTCAAAATACGCAAAAAATATCTATTTGCTATATGCACAGCTAGAGGAGGAACATGGTCTGGCGCGTCATGCCATGTCCATCTATGAGAGAGCTGCCGAAGTCGTGCCGGACAACGAGAAAAGAGAAATGTTTGAGCTGCAGATTAAGCGCGCTGCTACGCTGTTTGGTTTAACTCATACGAGGCCAATCTATGAAAAGGTATGTCCTAAATGCATACTTATGAATAACGAATTAGTTAGTATTTTAAATTGATCCGAAATCTGTAATAATAAACATCGCGGGAAGGCGCGAATTAAGTTAAGCGTTATGTACTAAAGAATAGCTGCAGGGCGGCTATGATAACTTACAAAACTGTAATATTTCCTCTCTTACATAATTTTTAAATCGATAATATGACATGTTTTGTTTGAATTAATTATTTCAGGCGATTGAAAATCTGCCAGACGCAGACTCCATCGTGATGTGCATGCAGTTTGCACAATTGGAGTGCAAACTGGGCGAAGTTGATCGAGCGCGCGCTATCTGGATGCACTGCTCTCAAATGTGCGACCCACGCACTCAACCTCAATTTTGGAGTGCCTGGAAAGAATTCGAAGTCTCGCACGGTAACACCGATACGGCTCGGGAGATGCTTCGAATAAAGCGTAGCGTACAGGCTACATTTAATACACAGGTTCGTAAAATTTTTTTGCAAATGCAACTTTGTTTGGAGCTAGAAGTTCCTGTCGCTCTATCACTTTTATTTACTCTCATAAAACATGTTGTAGATATAGTAGAGCATCTGGACTTAGAATTATAAGTATATGATCTATTTTCAAGCTTTCTTAGAGACATCTGTCTTTTGTTACGTTAAGCTTCCTTTTAACCTATATGCCATGCTTAAAGTGATCTAGCTTGGGAATAGCAACTAGAGTTTTGCAACTAAATTGAAGTGTCAAAGCTCCTCCCCAAATGAGCCTGGGTTACTTATTATAGACCGTCAATTATAAGTACTTTTTTTGCTCGTATGTTCTAATAAGCTGAAATACAGAAGCGTAGCATTTCTTTCTGTATCACAACAATTCGAAATATGCGTTGGCTCTTCAGTGCCATTACCAAATTCCCTCAAGAAATAACTGTTGTTGTTTTGAAAAGTATCTTCATTGAAGCCTATTAAATCCATCAGATCTTGATAAATGCAATGCTGCAAATAATGTGATTTTGTAAATCTAAATGGTTTATACCTGTGTAACATTTTTTATAGGTAAGCCTTAATCTGGCTGTTCCATACAGTTCGCAGACTACTTCTGCAGTAACAAATACGAACGAACATCCGTCAAAAACACAAATGCAACAGCCCGCAGTCGGCATTACTGGCAAAGCCCTGACATTTATCCGTGCCCAAGATACGGAACCGGCGTACGAGGAAACACGGGCCGACAACCCCGACGAAATCGAGCTCCCTTCAGAAGATGACGAAGATGGGGAAGATCCGGAGAGCCTAAGTCAGAACACCAACAAGAATGCATCGGCTGATAGGAGAGATTGTGGCGAAGAAGATGACGATGAATCCGATTATGAGAAGGATAAAGTTGAAACGAAGCCAGTCCCTCAAGGAGTTTTTGGAAATTTAAAAAAAAACCAACATGACGATAGTGACTAAATGAATTGTGTATATATGGAAATTAAGGCATTGTATATAAAGTAAATAATAGAATATATTGGTTTTTATTGGTCGTGTTGTTATTTATTTACTTCACTTATTTTCATTTTCCTCAAGTATCTTGTGTATACACCGCAGAAACATTTTTAATACAGTAATGTTAACAGCAGAATGAATTTAAGCCCAGCTGCGACTGCGCTACGTTGTTCAAGAGAAACGCCTTTGGACTTGAGCCTACGAGGCCTCCGCAACGGACACAGGCGCAACTTTTGTTTGGCTCATGTTACGATTCATTAGCGTGTAGATTTGTTACTAAATTAGTTTCGTTAATGCGATTGTCTATTCACAGTTGTAACTGATAATCGTTACTATCTGCATGAGAAAACATATTAATATTTCGTTTGTATCTTACGCAACAGGCATTAGACTCTATGAAACAGTTTACCATTCTATTTTTATTTTTTATTATTCGAAGTAAAATACGTTTATTTATCGCTCTTGTTTCATTCACTAGTCGTTTTGATGATTCCAATTCTACTGGTTGTCTGTGTTTTGGAACCAACATAAGACCTCGATCGTAATAAATAAAATAAGAAACGGTACATGATTAATCTTTTATTTATCCCGTTATAAAACAAGCGTACTCATACATATCCTAGAAATAGATTATTAGTTATATATAACACTTCAAAATACCTGGTTTTCTCGATTGTACTCAGTAACCGAGTTATTGCAAAATTCAGTACTATTTACAATGCATCGAGTTCACCGTATTTCTTTTGCACACGTTACGAGATCTCTCTTGAGTCGGTGCAGCATCTTTAGGAAATTGTTTAAAGCAAAGGTTAATTCATAGGTGCAAAATATTCAGGACCAAGCTATACTACTTGTAAAACTGAGGTGATGTATAGTAAACCGCAACAGTTCTATCAGTGAGGCCATTAATGTATGAAAAATTTGCCATAACTTTCTTGGTTACAAACTGCTTTGTCTGTTGCATACCAATTCACCGTTGCACTGAATACTTTGCAAATGTAGGCAAGTTAAGTTTTTAGCAAATCGATCGTAACTTACGAGAAAGTTGCAAAAGGCCTTACATTGACTTAGTAGTATGTGCAAAAGAAAAACTATTTGTCATGTTTTTGCGAAAATCCGTTGTCTCTTCAGATATTCGCTTTGACCAGATGAACACCTTCGTACAAGTTAACATAACAGCAATAGGGCTTGACGGTTCTATTGCCGCTATGTTAACTTTTTACAGCAGAGTATGCAGAGTTTTAGTATGGTAATAAATCTCTGGCACTGGCTGCTGAAGTGTCAACGATTTCAGTTAAATAGAAGTGTTTTCACGGAAAAAAGTTGAAAGATCGTGGATGCGAACATGCGAAATAGCAGAACAATTCTGCTAATTGTTTCCCACAGAATTCCCGTAAATTTTTATATACGTATGCTTGAATTTGCGATGAAACGAAAGCGGAATAGACTGGACGAATTTTTCCGTTCCTGACATCTTTTTTTCATTCCAGTTAGGCTCAAAACTTAGTTTTCAGAATTAATGTGACATTGGCCACTTCCTCGATGATTTGTAACAACGTAATTTTTAAGTTGCCTAATCAGAAAAAACTGAATAGAATAAAAGAACGCTTCGTGTAGTCGGATGAAATGCATCTCAGTAATATATGCCAGAAACTTAACACATTTCCCAATGTGTTGAGTTTCTGGCATCAAAAGTTTAACACATTTATCAAAATGTATATATAGCCTGCAATTTTTTGGAAACATCTTGCTTCCTTCGCACTGCTGAATCAACGATGTTACGTTAGCTAGCAGGTCAGTAAAAAATTACGACGAAGGCTAATCGTAGCTTGTAAAAGCGCACAAGGCGAGATATATAAATTATTCATTTAGGCCATTTCAGAGAGATCTCTGATTTCACTGTCCACGGGCCGACTAGTCTATTACTACGGTCAAATCATCGGGTTTTACGGGCTTCTTCGCTGTGCCTAATCGGAACTGCCGCCCGAATAGCCCACGCGCCGATCAGATAACGATACCAGATTAGCACCAGATCAATTCCCATTTCGACCCAGCTCCAGAATGGCGTCACTTTCGAACCTTCAATCTCGGTCCACCGAACTGCCACCTAATGCATGGAAGTTAAGTTAGAAAGTTAGCTAAATTCGTTGAACGCCCGCACAGAGCCCCTATCTAAGCTTTCAGATCGTAGTGGAGAATCACTATCCACTATAATTTACAAACGTAACTGAGCTTACTAACTACGGTTTAGCAGAACAATGAGACAGAAGACAAACTCCTTACCTCACTGATAGCGAATTTGAGTCGTTGAGCGATAAACAGCATTTCTACGTCAAAGGCCCTGAAGTTAAGAACGTACAAATAAATAACAGCTATTTTGAGTGATACTGCTTGTTGACCAAATGTACTTCCAAATAATCCGATACGCCTAGACTAAGTAGAAACAAGGAAGTAGTCACCAGCGCTGTACGTGAAGGGAGGTGAAGATGACACGAGCAGCCTCACGGCTAAAGAGTTTGAAACCGCACTGCGTGTCGCGGATTCCTCGAACCGCAAACAACATCACCTGTAAATAAAAGCGTCAACATGAAAGTTCACAAGACTGGTCACGTCGATACTGAAATTGCTCCACCTTTAAATACCGCGTATGGGGACAGCACAGCATCAAATAAAAAGCGTGTTTTCAATAACTCTCATCGCCTGCCATCGTTTTATACGAGGATAACTCACTAGGATAACTTTTTTAATAGTCAACCAAAAGATGCATTGCGAAGAACGGGCTACACACATATGAGCCTCATATAGATATGATGCTCGCATGCATTAAAATCCAATCACCTCTTAGTAACAGGCGTATTACGTGTGACAACACAGAGCTTTCTCGAGTCCCAATATTCATGCGGTTTGTTGAAAATGCAAATATACGTTTCTTGGTTGATAAAAGGAAGCTCTTATAAGCTCTATTCTAGTAGTTAATAGTTGAGAAAACATTCGCTCTAGGTCACTTGCTGCTGAAAAAAGCTGACGATAGTCATCTTAAATTGACAGAGATCAACGAACCAAAGCGTGGAATCCGTACATTAGAACTGTACGAAACAGCGTCCGTTCTGCAACCGATTTTTCTTCAAGGTGAGCCCGGGACCCGACAACAATTGAATATGCAGTCTGAAAAAAGCGCATCCATGACAACAAATATTAAAACACCGGTCGGTGCATTATTTTGGACACGAAAAAAATTGTTAAAGAAATGATAAGTCGTACTACTCAATGCTCACATTAAAACACGGTAATTAAACACAGTGTAAAATTGACTTATGGTAACCATTGAGCACTGTACACAGAAACAAATAAAAATATGTAAATAATTAGGCTTATTTATGAAACAGCGTTGAGCGCGGGAAAAAGAGCTATATCGTGTGTTTTTAATCACTAACACCATATGCGAGTTTTAACTATATATTGCAGATACTTTGGACGAGAGGTGCTTTATATATATAGTTCTAAATCTACGCTACAAAGTATGTTACTGTTTTAAGTTTCCAAATACAACGAAGTCAACTAATACACACATCTTGTATATAGTCACGTATGATAAAGACTATATAGAAAAATATCTTCAAATTTCCCAGGCCCAATCCCAACGTCAGACGGGTTCGTAGCATAAACTTAAAGTGTACCTATTTATCCAAGTTTGCGGATAGCACAATCACATACAACACCCTAGATCCATAAAGATATAATAATCATTCCGTAGTACATACCTTACACCGCGAAGCAACCATTACTTCCTCTAGTTTTTCATAATCTTCAAACATCGTTGCACCGTCCGCATCTGCGAAAAGGAGCAACTCACCCCGCGCACTCAGCATTCCCTGAAAATCAGGATATCAAGTTGAGACAAAGTGCTACGATTAATATCTTCCCTCAGTTTTTACTTTAAAAGCTTTCCAGTGTTTCACATTTCACAATAGCATAACTGCTATTGTGCTGAATAGTTTGCCATTATGGGCAAAAGTATATTTGCGAACTGTAGTCCTTGTTTGTGATAATGTGTTAATAATCGTTAAGAAAATCTTTAAGCAAATCATATGCCAATACAGAAATCGGTGTAAATGGTGAAAGAGTATAAGGCGCGTACCAGTCTGACTGCTCCTCCTTTGCCACGGTTTTTTACCAACGTAAGCACGCGGAAACGCTGTGCACTCAGCTGCGCCGCGTACTCTAATGCCACTTGCGTCGTTCGGTCGTGACTGCCGTCATCTACTACAATTATCTAACATATAAAAAAAATGACACTCGTAAGTTATAAAACGAAACTCACATGAAAACAAACAGATCCTACACTAGCCATGCTAGCTGTTTGATTTTATAGGTTGTAATATAATTAATATACACAGATCTTTGTAAACTCCTTATTTAATATCTAAGAAAACAGGTAATGAAACCTCAACAAACTAACCTCGTAAGTGAAGTCTTTTTCCTGATTTCGTCGAGCCTCCAGATATTGTGTACATTCGTCTAACATCGGTGGAACTTTGAATAAAAAGACACTTATGTAATTTGGGCATGTTTGATCGCATTAGTAACAAGGATCACTATATAAGAATTTTAAACAGTGTCGTCCATTTTCCACATTGGGCGAAAATATCGTGCTCATTTTATTATTGGAGCAAGCGGCCGACACTCATTACTCTGTTAACTTACGCATACCAGATCACAGTATCTCGTGGATAACTGAGCAAATACACGAGATGATAGTCCATGTATGAAGATGACTGGGACAAGCAGCTGCTTTAAGAAAACAGGTTTTACTCGATTTAGGACTCCTGCATATTCGTATACACCCGACTTGTGCTTTTTCATTTCCGCTTAGAACCTTTCCTAAGCTTATTTTCGCCCAAGCATTTATAAGCTAATAAAACTCGCGTATTTGTACATATTCTTTGTTCTACAAACTATCATTCAAGATCGATTCAGTGAAGCGCAAAACATTAAAATTCACTAAAGAAATATTTCCCGCGTGTTACTCACGTCGCAGCTCTTCGTTGTATGCTGGAACAATCACGGACAGCTTTACGGTCGGTGCATCCGAGAGCTTTGGGAAGGCTTTCTTTGTCAGAAGGTTTTCCCCACTTTTGAAAAACATTTCCTCATCATAGCGGATAATATCCGGATACCGCGAAGATGTTGAATATAGTAGAGCCGAAAGCTAGGGAAACGCATTAAATACTTAAACTCAATTCGTGAAATCTTCTCAGGGCTCAAACTTTGATTATGTATTTTGATTAATCAGAGAGAATACATGTTGTACAACCGAGTATATATCTGCAGAGAACTTCTAACTTTAGGTCCCGATTCACTTTCGACAAATAATGTAAAACACTGCGTAAAATTTTGATCGTTTATTTGATTGTTTTTTAAATATAGGTGACATGCAGTAAAAGCTTGTTCTAGAATTCTTGCGATACACCTCGCTAAAATTATATCTAATTTGTACTACCCCTAGTACCCCCCACATAAATCGATACAGAAATATATAGTGGTGTAGGCACAAATAGACCCAAAGTTATTATTTATAGGAAAAAAATAACATTTTTTTTTTTAATTTTCGATTTTCAGTTCTTTTTTGGATAAAAGACAGATAAGTAATATGCATTGTTGGCACATGTAATATAATGTGTCAATACTTTTACTTGAGATAAAACCAAGTTTAGCATTAACAAATATCTTTGAATCATTTTATTTTATTAATTAGTATCGAATTTAATTTGCCTAACCTCAGTGAAGCCCGATTAAACCCATGAAATATACATTGAGCTGTGAAAAATCCTTATATCTATTTTTTGTGACAAGGGCCTTCGAAAAGCTAAAAAATTCTTCTCAAAATTATATTTAATTGATTTTTCCTCATCTCATTTATTCCTACTTAGGACAAGGCTGTATCAATGATTACCACGATAAGAACGAGCAGAACGAAACAGATAATCGCCCAGAAGAGGCTCGCAAGGTCCAACATCCTTCCAATGCAACTGATGTTCTGATGGAGTAATTGGTGCTTCACAGGCACCAATTAGTGGTGCTGCCGAGGAGACCGTGGTTCTATCACACACGAAATGTCTCTTTCTAGACGAAATTCGAACTGGTGAAGCCGTGAAATGATAAAAACGATAGCGAAGGCATGCGGCGCAGTTTTCAGTAAGTGAAAGTTGCCAAAAAGTTTAATCATCACTAGTAGTACGGGCACACTCTATCAACAATATATACATTGAACTTCTTTTTTAGAGAATATCTTTCTCTACACTATATGCTCAAGTTCTTTTCAATAGCAAAAGCTAAATCACGACACTTCTTCAAATTTACAGGGTAGCAATATTCGAAGGCGCTCTTCTGTCACACGCTGATTGATTGATTGATACAGTAGAACAACAGCTACCGACGCAAGCGCCACGGAGCGCCACGGAGCAGCGCACTCTACCTGCTTTGCTGCCCCGTCCTTTTGACAACCAATCCAATTGTAGACATACGTGAATTCAGATGTCTACTAGCATACCTTGAATGATAGTTGACAAAATTCGCACCGCTGACTGTCGTCGGCCAGTTAACGGCCTTCCGTTAACTACCTTAAGCAGACGACAAGCAAGCGGCGTTCTGCACCAACTATGATCTTTGCCAATTACGGCCGTAGCGGAATCAGAACGAAGTTTCCCTGAAAGACATTATAAACGTGAAATCTCAATTAAAACTGAAATCGTAATACATTAGACAGTAAGAGTAGGTATCAAATTGAAGACTTCTAGTGCCTCACATGTCCACCTTATAAAGAATCGTTACAGAAGCTCTTCATACGCCACTTTAGAGATAAGACATTTAGTTTACATAATATTGTCACCTTAATAAAACGCAACTTGGACAAAAATAAATAGGGGACTACGAAAGGCAGCTACGAACAGGCAAAATGTCACCGATATTTTTTTTTATATATAAATAATAGCATTCTGTATTTGTTTAGTAGTCTATACTCCGAGCCCGTTACTACTTGGCTCATATACAATACATTTCGCTCACGTTAATGTGAGTAGTCTAATTTTTATCAGACGTGAAGGTCATCATTCCAGCGCGCTTCCAGATTGTCTTTAACGCGGTGTCATGTAGTAGTAGCTGGACCATTGTCAAATCAGCAGCCAACGCATTTTCCAACATGTCAGCACATTTGCTTATACCAAGATATGTTCCGAATTTTAACACAAAATTAGAACGATTAAACGATTTCTAGTGAGAAAACGGCTAGAAGCTTGGATATCAAAAAGTGCTTCAGGGCTTACGCATGCCATCTAACTAGGTATCGGATTGGTAGTCTCATTTTAATATTATCACTGATCATCTCGGACTCCGGTTGTATGCTGGTAGGAGTACACACAGCGGCGGATGCTACCATTGGATGCGTGTATTCACTCTCCACGGAAAAGCGCCTTTTCGCAGCCCACATCTCAGTCTCCTTGCCAAAAGGGAGACAAAGGAAGAGTGTTTGAATGGAACAGTCTAAACGATAGTCTTTCTGCATTGTTCTTGGAGGTTGCTTCAAAAACAGTGATAGAATTACTTTCTGACCAGTCCTCTAGTTAATCCTCTAACCTGGGTCGGCATGCAAAATGTACTAAGCTAGCTGTACATATTGTGAGCGAGGAGTCTTAAATAATAGAGGAAACTCTGTGATTTATTTTCAATTATTGTGGAAGATTACGTCTTCCAATAACTGAGTTTAAGCTTATTACAATTATTGTTCATAAATGAACCACTTAGTCTAGTCCCATTCATGACGTAATGGTGCTTGTAAATTAACATGTCTGTTATCGCAATTATGTTTTATAAATTTTGTTCGTAGACGTGCCTCAGGAATATGTGCAGAATTTGTATATGCTTTAGATGTATTATTGTATGTATATTGGCTCGCATTTTGTATACGTAGCGCTAGCAGCAAATTTTGTGGGATCTACAGACTATGTGAAGGCGTAGTACGTCTTGATAGGTGTTAGTTTTTAAACATATGTATTTTCAATTATCTACGAAGCAAACATTTTTTCGCCCGCTCTGGCCATTTGGCCATATAAATAAGTTTTCGCTTCAATGAGTATTCACGCTGAAATTAAAATTCTAAAGTTTGCGTTGAAAGAGTAAAGGCATTGATAACTACAAAAGTACCAAACTACGCAGACAGACTCGTTACTGTGAACTTCAGTGCCGTGTGATCTATTGGTTTTGTGATATCAACGGCTACATATGTCTCTTCTATCTCCTTCTATGTCGAGACCTTTGATCTGTTACTGTATGCATTTTGGTCTGACGACTGGTTTGACAGATCAACACGGTAGCTTCGTCGACAAGGCGTTTCTATAGTTATACGTAAAAGATTGTTGATGATTGAACATTTAGGCTCAACGTATACTTCTATGAGTGAAAGCTGAGACAACAGACGCAAGCAATATCTTTTCAATAGTTTTCTATTCAGCTCACTGAATGACCACTCGAAATTGAAACCTCTCCCTAAAGACTTAGAAGTTATACTTTCTGTACCCACTGAGGCGCTAAAAAACTGTGGAGAATAGAGTTGGTTGCATCAGGCTTTTATTTCATGCCAACCCAAGCCGTCGCTTATTTAAAAGTAGTGAAAGGGTTTCCACCTAGTTAGCCTAATTTAATTGGCACACGTATACCTCAGTATGGAGACGGAGTGGCCGTTGCCACCCGATCTATAGTGGTAGCGAAGTTCAGTGACATAAGGCGTCATGGAAAAAAAATGTTACTTTTGGTACAACGAACGCGAGTATTCCTAAACATGTCGTTTAGAGCATTGTGTATTCTGTTGAACCAAGACTTCAAGTTGCCTACATTTATAGAAAAAGAACATATGAACCTCACTAATCATAAAATACGTGCTGAAAGTCGGCCGTCTAATGGAATAATTAACGGCGGTACCAGACGTGAAACTCGACACACAGAGGATATGTGATGTGTTTTTCGATTTATATAGGTGGCATATCATTCTTAAAAATAAGATGTACTGCGTCAAAGCAAGAACAGCAGCCCTTCTCTTTGTGGCAGGTTTAAAGCGAAGGTTTCTGTCAAGTTCTTCAGCATTGTCGCACGTTGACTTAGCCGGAAAAGTAGTTCAAGTTGATGTTTCAACAAAAGGTGGGTTAAGGTCTCAGTAAGTACTGCACCACTAGATATCTGTCTCTAAAATGATCTATTATATATGATCTACGGCCCTTTAATGTGTTTTTTACATATTTGAGAAGGATTAATTGATGTACTTATTTAACTTAGAAGGAAAACTACCAGCCCTAATGCCTATTCCCAGTATCCGTAAAAAATGCTGATTTTTCTTTTCCTTATGCAATATAAATCTTGCTATTTAGCTATTGCAGTTCGACGAGCTGAGGCGGCATGCAGAGTTGACCTTCCTAGAGACGTATTTGATCTTCTTAAGAGAAATAAACTTAAGGTAGGATGTCAAATTTGTTACGAAAAGTTAAGTAAAATGAATGAATAGTATTGGATAACAAGTGTCAAAGTGTATTGAATACATATTCAATTCTTATAGTGTTACAAAATGGTACATCACGCGGTAGCGATTATTAAGTGGCTATCTTATACGCACAATACTGTTTCCAGAAGGGGGACGTCTTGAGTACGGCCCGTGTAGCGGGAATTCAAGCATCAAAACAGACTGCTTTACTGATTCCACTGTGTCACGCTATTAACCTAGAGCACTCACAGGTGTGTCCCTTTCTATTATACATCAAAAAGTTAAACCCAAGGTTCGACTGGTAAATCCCTAATTATTCCCCTAGAAGGTCGCCATTTCAAACGAGAGGTTTAGGCGCTCATATTTGAAAGCTGTCTGACCATTGGGTAAACCAATTTCCACTTGTCTTTGTTCAGCGTCAATTATATATTTCATACAGGCACGATATGGGCGGATAGCACCGCTCCGTCTAAATCATCTGCTTAGGCAGGGGTTATTTTTCCGCTTTAGTGAGCACTAAAATAAGCACAAGTACGCTCTGATCAGGATATACGTTTTATCACGGCATTTCGCTTTCAAGACGGGTTGTTAATTTATTAGTAATCTCATTAAATTAATGTTTCAAACACGGAGCGACGATTTCTCAATTGAAATGAATAGCTCACTGTGCGCACAATTTATTTATCATCATTCAATTTATAATTCCATAAAAAATTTTTATTCACGTGTAATTCTCTGCTTTGTTGTAACAGGAGTAACTGTTGAGATTACTTGCACGTGAATAAAACGAGAAATAATATTTCAAAGAAAATGTAATTAATGCTGCTTAACGCATAATATGTACGATTAATAAGTATAATAAGATAATTAATAAGTATGAGTTTGAAAGTTGTTTCAACAGGTGACGCTGAGTCTAGATGACCAACTATCTTGCGTTAACATCACATCCGCTGTTACTTGTACTGGAAAAACAGGTAGGTTATTGGTACCATTATATTATATGTATCAGGATCTATGTCTGAATGCTCTCGAATTAGTTGATCTAATTCCAATCCGTTGTTTAGCACTTCAACAACAGTTAGTCATGATCGCTTTTGTGCTCCGATTAGGTTACAACGAAGTATTTTATTTTTCGACTTCCTAATTGGATCAATGGAAAATGGGTATTTGAGAATCACTCAAGAGGTCAACTAGACGCCATTTACATAACAAATGCGTTTATAAATAGTGGTTCTGGTGTACTACACTCGACATAGAAATAGACTGGCAAGCAAGTTTGACTCAATCCAGCTGTAATAAATAAATGACGCGTATGACGTTTCAGGTGTCGAAATGGAAGCTTTGACAGCCTGTTCTGTTGCAGCTCTCTGTATCTATGACATGTGTAAGGCCATCTCCCAGGACATTCGAGTACAAAATCTTAGGCTTCTTGTTAAGACTGGTGGGCAAACAGATTTCCGTCGCGTGGAAGCTGACGAAACTATTACTCCCCAGGGCGATTTAATCTAAATCTTGCAATGTAGAATGGTTTGATATATATTAAAGTAAGACGTCAGTGAAAATACCCATGTTACAGTCTGCTAGCAAAAATACAACATTCCATATATTCTAGTAGTCATTGGTATTTTGGTTAGACCACTGACTAGCCAAAAAAAACAAAGTACTGAAATAAATGACAATAGTCGTAAAGTAGTAATAAGGCTCTGTCTGGTTTATTGATCTATTCGCTGCGGGTTCTTCACTTAGGTCCTGAGTGTTGTTCGGGTAGTATAAAATTTACAGGTTCCGTAAAAAATCACTTCACCTTTTGTTTTTTCGGCTGTATGCCATAAAAAACCAAAAATGATCCTAGTCAATTCCTTCCAGCTCTGGGGCCCAGACAGTAATTTAATATGCTGATTGCATGGCATTTTGAAGAGTAACAGTCGATCCGTTATTTTTTAGAGCTATATGTCTAAACCGGCCCCTTTTTTTGTGTACATCGACACATGACAATATATCAACCCTATATAGATACAGATGGGGAAATTATAAGCATTTCCCCACACCAGCATTACATCGCTTAAAGAAACGAAGATAATTTCCGACTTTTCACACGAAACGTCCATAGTCGTCCTTGGGTGCAGTTTTAAACTTTTTGCTATTGTCATGTCGAATACGATATTACCTTTTGCTGGTTCCGTATCGTCGGTTCTGTTTCAACTGAAGTACTTACCAGAGTAAACTATGCGATGATTTCGCAAGTCTTTTCCAAATATCAAACCCTATCTTCGCCAAGTGTGTGTGATAGATACAAAGGTTCGAATAATTACGCAGCCATTCAGGGTTTACAAGAGTTACAAACACTATATAGGGAGTTTGTGTCTTTAGCATATTTCTACCTACCTTGTTCTAAACAAACGGGATCGGCCTGAATCTCCGTTTGAAGATAGTTGATGTAATGAATGTACAATTAAACAGGGTTGAAATGAAATCATATCTATCTCTTTCTATCACTTATCACTTCATTCAAAACTCGTGGACTTGCATGCTTGACATCGCTCTAGACTTATCATTTTTTATATATGGAAACTCGTAAAAATCGTTAGCATATTGTGCGATTTCGAAGGTGTTTCTCAATACTTGATATCTCTCGTAAAATGTTAACTTTAGGTTTGCTCCTTTCCACCCTTCCCTCTTTCCAGTTAAGTCTGATTTGATTTTGTCGTTACAGTTTACGCGGAGGGAAGGGGGGAGGGAGAGAGGGAAGCAAAATTCGAGAGTGAAGGGTTTAATACACTTAAGAGGGAGGCGGCTGGTATCTAGCCGTACAGGTAGCCTGCATAGATGAGCGATAGTCTGGATGCCCTCCTTCTCGCTTCTTTCTTTGGTACGAGCGTAGCCTCTCTCAGCTGTGGCAGTTCGGCTACAGAAAGCACCCGTGGGGGCGTTTTGTCCCGCGCAGTTTGCGGCGGTTCCATCGTTCTAGCAATTCATGTTCTGCTGTGTTGATGGGGGTCGTCGTGGTCGCTCTGATGAAGCTGCAGCTGGTTTCTTCTGCTGCTGCTCCTCGAACGTGATACATAAACATAAGACAACGTATCTTCGCTGCCGCCACCACCAGCGCTAGTATTGTTACTGCGGCCACGGTAGGCTTTTCTGTTGAACTCAGCGCAGCCGTAACCCTGTTTCTTCCATGGAACAGAATCCTTCACCGAACTCGAACATTGATAAGGCCGCCGAGTGAAGTTATCAAGAAATGCAAGAAAGTAATAGGTTTATTATTTCCCAACAGGCATCGCCAAATATCAATGTTTTTGGAGAGACAAAAGAGATTGAATTCTCTCTTTGAGCGTGGAGCAAACTGGATGTGGTCATCAAAGCATTTCATAATACTAATAGCACTACAGACATATATCGATCCATAGAAATACCCAAACAATGCTATACTGTGTTCTTGCTATGGATGACAACTGATTCTGACGAAGATAGGGCCCCCCAAAAAATGTAAAAAAATAAACAGTTACGTGGTAGTCAACAGGGAACGCTGGCGGTCTACGCAAGGTTCGTTCTACAAAGTCAACCTATAGTCTGCAGCCCCTAGAAGTAACCGTCTACAGATAAAATGATCCAGCATCTTGAAGAAACCACTTGATTTACCAGTTTGCTTTCACGCGGCTTACGTATCGTATAATAAAGAGTCGAAAAAAAAAGATGGCTTTCAGACGACTATAGCTTACCAGTGTGGGAGGCGATCACTTCTGTGCAATTGTGACGCAGTGTGAGGTTGTTTGGAAAAAAAATTACTGCCGATCGGTGAAAAACGTCGTCCATCAATCGCTGATACTTGCAACGGCGGCAACGGTGATGGAATAAAGATTGTTGGACTGGTAGCGGACGTGGCTTTGAAACGGCGGTAGGAAGGCAACGCTAACGACGATCAAAGGGCGCTCGTGGCCAGAACTGCTGGTACTGCGTACGACGGCTGGGATATGTCGAATCCAAGTTGGTGTAAAGTGTTTCACAACTATGGCGACCTCATGCTTACCTGGCTGGAGGAACTATGCTGGCGGGCGGGGTCATCCACCCGTGACCAGATGGTGCTACTAGAAAGTAACGACGGCGCCCAATTTCGTTGCCACCAGTGGGTTTTGGCACGGTGGTCTCCATTTTTTGAAGCTCTATTTTCACGCGCTTTTGCAGAGAGCCGGCATGCTCGAGCCAAACTTGAGAATGTCGACGGTGAGGCGCTAGAAGGCATCTTAAACTATTTTCTACATGGCAGGTAAATAAACAGCCATTTCTCCTCCCGTTTCTCTACTAAGAAGAACTATTATAACTGATTAAGCCGATTTACATCATAAATACGTTATTTTATTTAAATAAACGGTTGCAATTCTTACTATACGAAGCGCTATTCAAACACTCAATTATTCTATTTATAGTTATTCTGTGGTAAACTTCCGCGATACATTAGCTAAAATGTCTCCATTCATGAACACGAGGCAATTATGGCAACGTTGGAATTTTTGCACATATATATATATATATATTAGTCGACAGCTTATATGGAGCAAGTGCGTAGAAAACTTATCTTTTGTTTACTTTAAAACATATGCTGAATGTGAACGATATCTTAGCATGCGTAGCAAGAAAAGCATATTTTTTTCAATGGCAAAATGAACCAAGATTGACCATACTTATTTAACTAAGTAATACTATTTTATGTGTAATAAATGCACACAAACTAAACAAACTGACTTTCAACACTTCTAATGTATTCTTCTTAAAGAAATTCTTAAAGGAATCAGTTACGCGTTTATTTGTCTAAAGGTAACATAAATACGACCCCATGCAATATTCTAAGTGATAATATATTATATATTTTACAGGTTTACTGTGAGCGCGGATAATTGTCTGCGCCTTCTGTTTGCAGTGGAGTACCTTCTATTAGAGAACCTTGCGGATTTTGTGACGTCTTTTATTGAAGAGAATCTTCAAGACGTCCTCAAGTCGGAGGAGTTCTCACGTCTAGAACTTGAACAACTCTGGAAACTTGTGCCGGCTATAGCTCGAGGATGCTGCCTTGATAAGGTAAGTTCAATACGAATACCAGCCGAATATTACTAACTTCAAGTCCCTTTTCAGCATCACCCTCATGTATTTTTTTTAACTATTTCGGATATGCCAACTAGTTTTGTACCCTACATATTCGTTTTGAGTTTATTTCATTAATTATTGGAAACCGAATAACCTAAATTAAATTGCCATTAAAACCACGGAGCACATGCAGAATTATTCTAATTTCCGACACTTTCACATTAACTTGGGCATTAAGCGAATGCAACTTGAATCGAACTTCAAAAGGGTCTAGAATCCTCAAAATACAGTCACCATAAATATAAACAAACTTTGAAAATAACGTTAAAAGTATTAGATCAAGAGAGAAAATATTTTTTTTGTAATATAATATTTTTAGTAAGAGGAATCTCTGACCTTCCTTTTGTTAAAAAAAGATCCGGGTTAATATTAAAATCTTCAAAATAGTGATGGCATGGAAATTGAATTTTCCAAGCAAAATTTACAGGAGTTTGTTCCCACGTTTTTTCTTCACTAAAACCCCACCGTTTTTGAAAAAAAAATTGAAGTATCGGGGAAGGCTATCTTGGGTTGAGTTAATTTACATTAAACATATCAAAGTAACAATGAACAAAGATATTGTTCCTAATGGAACTATGCCTGTCTGTACGAAAATGAGGGCCGTTTTCGATTTATGCATGTTTATTCGACGTCGGCTGGAGGCACGTGCATGCATTAAACGGCTGCCGATAGTACGCATATTTCAGGTATGCATTGACTCGGTTCACGAAACATTATAAGATGATTGGATGAAGCCAACTTTAACCCAGAGGCAAGGACCAATAATGTTGAATGCATGTAATTGTCTGTCTTATCAGCTACATTAGTCGGAATTTCATGACTATAGAACTTTGAATTATAGTAACAATTACGTGTCTTCTTTTTTCATTTAAATGTTGTGCGTTAAAAATACAACCAGAAGGCATGTTCAAAGTAATTTTTTTAATAGTGTACGTTAAAGCCTCGTGTTACACAAGAAAGCCCACGCCTTGTCAGAATCTGATCGTAATCGGTTCTGGGCTCTATGAGAGAACTTTATTTGACAAATCATTAAACGTGCGTCATTGCTAGTTTATGAACGATAACACAGGGTGTAGGTAACCTCATAGCCAACTCAGAAATCGCATCATCATCAGGTTAACTTGGATGCCTTCAAGGAATGGGTTCGTCTGTTCGAGACGGTTTAAGCAGATGCCAGGCCAGTAAGCTATGCTAGGCCTGTGTGAACCCAAAGACGTAAAATATGTTCCAGCAGCACACCTAAGGATAAATAAACAACATACGATCCGGAAAGGGCAACACAGTGGCCAATTCTTAAACCAGTGAACTACAAAAGACGTACATGAAGGCCAGCAGCGGACATATTTCTATCCGAAATAAATAATATGTTAATTGAACCAGTCGTACCCTAGTTTATGAATTCGTAGATCCATATAGTAACGCTGGTAATAATTATTCGAATCACAGGTTCATTCAGGATCACTGTTGTACCCTATCAATGCGATCTTACCCACCAAATAAATGATATCCCAAAAAGAGTCCTGCATTACAGTTCATTTACTCTCGCCGGCTGAGTGAATTATTAGGAACTGGGGCTAGAAACTGTGGTATTATACTTGCAATGTTGGAAGCTCGGCCAGCCAGGATCGAAACAGCCGACGATCTGTGACGATGTACGCGCTCTCATCAGCGAGCTGGAGAACAGCTTGGAACGATTAGGACGCGCGCCCGAAACGGCCTATGCAATCTACAAGCACTCGCCCAATTGCGTTACGAAGTTATTTGAAGACCAGAAACAACCTACACGGCAGTCGGGTAGCCTTAACGATCTTTACGGATTTGGCGGGGAGTTTGGTGGTCCTCCGGCGAAAATGACTGCGGGCCAACTCATGCGTGCTCACTCCACAAGTGAGCTCCTGAGCAGTCAAGATGAATGGATGTTCCAGCTCCGATCGCTCATTTCTGAGGGTACCACACTTATGCGCCAACTATCGAATCAGGTTAATATATATGTTTGTATATATATTAAGCAGAATCTATTGAGAGGTGGACGAACATATTATTGGAGTGTTTATTACGCTGCTAAAGTTATCGTAGTCTTTCCAATACGCAGTACCAATCGTCACAGTGGAGAATGAAAGTGCTTTTTTTAAATATAGGCCGATTCCATTTAACCGCAACTAGTTTGATAGTTTCAATAAGATCAGCTTTGTATGCATGAGCCTTGTTTAGAACCCTTATTATGCTCTTAAGCAGCGCAAAATCCGGTAAATAATTATGTAAATGTATCTACAATACTATATATGGTAGATAAAGTCAAACATAAGCGCCAAATGTAGAATGCATTTACATTGATGATTTAACATTGACCATTTATCTGCGAGAAGCATTCTCCAACATAGTTTGGTCCGTAGTCAAATTAATCTTCAAATTATATTTGAGGACAACTATCGTATCTGCTGTCTGCTTTTTCGCTGTTGTTGAAACATAGGAGTTGCAACTGCCGCACGACATCCCCCATGAGTGTATTCGTTATCTGGCCGTCGTCCCAAACCGGTACGCGCTTGTCTTAACCGACACTCGCCGACTTCACCTCTGCCCATGGAACAGTAATGGGGTCTGTCTCCTTTATCTGTATGTACAATAGCTATATTATAGCTATTATTATTAATAGCTATACACATATATATGTGCGCTAATAGTATTCACAAGACTCATTTGAAGCACCGAGCTCGGTCAACTTTTCTTAACATCTTGATGTCTTGATCAGGTAATTGCAGAAGCGTGTACATTTGCATAAATATAACTTGACTTAATTCGTGTTAATGTTTGTAGCGAGGTTCAAGTCAACTTGTCGAGGCTCAATGTGATAGTCTACTTCAGTGCGGTCGGGATATCTATGCTGTGCTACAACAGCATCACGTAGCGCTTTGGAACTGCCAGTTGAAAATGTTCGAGCTCGTCTACTCATTGAGTGAACACGTCATCCACGATATCTCGTGGTACCGTTCCCACCGAACTGGTTCCACACTCGCGTTACTGATCGCCCATCGAGCTTTTCCGTGCAATCTCGAATTGCTCTGCCTCGACTTCGATCAGGTACGCTTTTTATAATGACGCTCCTAGACTTCTAGTAGGAAAAACAGGACACGTATTTTCGAACAGACTGTGCAAAGACGGATCTATCGGTACAATGTGAACTGTCCTACAGCGGGTTCATAGGTTGTCAAGATGCATTTGCGAGCTTGTTAGGTGGTTGAAATCATCGCCCTGCATATACCCGTTTTGATGGCGATTGTCCTTTTTTGTGGGTTAAATGCGTCTTGTTCTTCCAAATGTATGTCTCATACTGAACATTGATTTTAGGTGGTGGGTCAATTCAAGCAACCCCCAGTGCGGTTTCATCCAGCGCTTACGAACTGTAAGCTTTTCAACCCGCGAGTCGTCGCCCTCAGTGAACGAGTACTCATTCTCTACGAACAAGGAGACGCCGATAAGGTTACTAATTTGCCTTTTTTCTTGCACACGTAACAAGTATCCTCTACAGTGGCGGGCTTGAAAAAAGAGCGTCGGTCTACTATTTGTGCATTTCAGAGACCCCAGAAGGCGTTTCTTCGATGGTTTAGCCACACCCGGCTCATAGATAAAGCTGATAAAGATTTCATATAACGTTGTCTATTTGTTTGCTCTTAACAGGTATTTGTAGTGACAATCGGAGCTCAAGAATGTAAGAAAGCCAAGTGCAAGCTCGGGATCAGCAACAACCTGTATCTCAACGACCAGCTATTCTTTTACACGGCCGAAAACTCAATGCTTTACAAAATCCAATACAACTTTAAGGATTTCGATTGCGAGGAGTGTGGCGAGTTAGGCAGAGTAAACGCCATCTGCGTTGCACCCACCTTGCGCTAACCCTAAACAAAAACAGTGGTTGACGTGGAAACACGAGCAGTCTGCCTAACAATTATTACTAGAACAGGGTAGGTTAGATGACGGCGGTTTTCAAGTCGGATGGCCAAGCTGATCAAAGAAATCAAGTAATACGGTATTCGTTTTGCATTTTCAACAAGATTTCATTGAGCTACACGTACTATTGTAAAATTCTTTTGACCCATCGAGGAAGTTTGATTTTCACAGGACAAACCTGCGATCTGTTTAACTGTTACCTTTGTTGCGTGAAACCAAGCATGCATGAATTATTAGCAGTTGTCAAGATGCAGAAGGAACAAGACTGCCTGTCTGATTATAGGCAAATGCGCGCCAATGCCAATTCAATTAATACAGCAACTTCCATATCCTACAAAGAAACACAGACTTACAACGTATTATAAATACATTGTCAGCCTCAGCTCAAGTAACATACAACAATTCAAATAAATATATAAATAAAAAGTGATAAACGCTTATTTCGTATGCACACATAGACGTCTCTTGTTCCATGATTTTTGTGGTACCTTGTCAAGCGGGGGAAATAGGATTATTTTTTGACTTACACCGAAAAAAATATAATTGTTTTTAAAAATAATGCCAAACAATTGTACTGGTACTTAATTTTGTCAATGTTTAGATGTGTTTACGGCTGCTGCTGTGTCCTTCTGGGCGTATGAATAGCTTTTTTTCTTGACCAACGAAACATTTTGTGTATATTTATTGTGTATTAAAGAGTATTTAAGCAGACTAAAAAAGGCGACACTTAATTGGAGCGTTTTATTTAGAGTCTGAGGGTTTAGCATACGGTTCATCTCAAGTGATATAACAAACATGCTCGTTTGGGAGAAAATTTAACGTCGCAAAACCCGGCACTTCCTTAGACAATTACGAGATTATTTTACTAGACCGCGAAAATAGCTCTGTCAATGAATAGAAGACCGTTTCACCGATTTATGAACACGTTAAATGTGTCATAGTAATTTTATGCAGGGTAAACGATATCTATGAAATAAAAATTAGTTTAATCTAAATAGAACGAAATGCAAAGTAAACAAATTTTTGAGAAAAAAGTTAGGCAGCTTTTTTTTTTTTTGGGAGAAAACACTTGTCCTAAGTAACGGCGCATAATCTCACAGAATTTGAAAATATAATAGTTATAAATCTCAATAAATGCTATGCTTAGAAAACACCTGAATGCGTCAAGAAGAATATCTTTTACATTGTTGGTCCTTTCTAGAATGCTACGACCTATCGTACTCTTGTTAAACAGAAATCCGCTTGAAATTTGTATATTACAAGCTCAGTTTGGATTATCGGAGTATTACATTGTAGTATCGTTTAACGATATCCGAATCGAAAATTCCATGGTTCCAAGATGCAAAATAGCTGGTAAACACCCCACGGTTCGATTATTTTAGGGTAAATACAAGCTAAAGCACTATTGTGCATTAAAACGGTAAATAAAAAATTAGTTCGGAGGCTATCCTTTCGAGTTTCGCAATGCCATAGAGTTCTTTCTATGAGCAGTAATCCTTGACCTGTGCAACTCCGCTAAAAAGGACTCGTATAGAGAACCCGTACGTGTGAAAAGGGTAAGTCGTAATGTTCGTTTTCCGCTTATCTATTATGAGATCAGCTGGGAATGAAAGAAGTCTTGGTGTTTCATTTTGAATCAAACTTTGCACAAATTGATCATACAGTTAAATCCGCCAAAACGAAGACAACTGGAAAGGTTAAACGAAGGCAGCGCTTTTCCGATCGCTGCAACAATATTCAGCAGATTCATCCATATGGTTACTAAGCAACGTTTCATAGTACTTCACCATCGAGCATTATTTTATGGTTGACCCTTTAGGACCCGAAATATATTGCTATACCTTATCTCGAATTTCATTAGGGCAGGCATATGTACAGATAAGGACGTATTGCTATAAACAACGGCCTGTGGAAGCTGGATGCGAGAAGCATTGTTAAGTCGGAATAATTCAAGGGTTCCTGGCAGAAAAGCAGCTACCCCCTGAAAGGCTCAAACACTCTTGACGCCTCTCAAAAGTCTCGCCTGTTGCTACCCTTTCTCGGTCGTCTGTGGCCCACAATTGCCATCTGCTCCTGTCAGATCGAGGTTCGATCAGCGCATTTGGGTTCCATTGACGCTTAGCTACTGACAGGGTTAACGCCGATCCAACTGCGAAGAAAGTGTACATCGTTGAAATGGTAAGTGTACCATATCTATCACAGGGTCGGAGCGGTGCGTTTAAAGCTTTTTTGACATTAATCCAAGTTGTTCGATGTCTAGGGCAGAACAAATGCAACACATATTTATATTTTTTTTTCTAGTTAACAATATACTAACATTCGAAAAATAGCCATAGTAGATTTAAAATTTTTTTACAACAGCTTTTCCGTTTATGACAAGTGAGAACATTCAAATTAGGTTTTCTTGTCTTTGATACTGAGCAGTCGTTTCAAGTTCGATCGATGATATAATACGGCATTTAAATTCCAAAGCCATAGTCGTAAATTTCGATGATTCTGAAAATTTCGTACTTATCCTCATAATGAGAATGTAGAAATTTCGTTGGCAGACAAAAATCTCGATTTTCTTATTATGCTCACAATGCGACTTGGTTATGAATGAAGAACGACCATATTACTATATGCCATCGAGGCTAGTAATGTGTGTGTTAACAAATTTAGACGTATTTCAGTATGATGTAGCTAACATATGCTTCATCACTAAGTGTTTTATGACCTAACTAATGTTTTTTTTGTTAGAATATCTATTAACGTAATATAGCCAACATCAGTGTTTTCTTTTCTTGCATCTCATTATCAATTACGTACATAGGATAGCTCGTTTTTGGAAAACGCCCGCAATGTCGCGGTCCAACTGCACTTAAAAATGCCCTGGGACGAACCGTCCATAAGTGCGTCTTTTATCTTCTAATCGCATTATGCGACGGTTCGCTCTATGGCCGCCAAATTCACCATTAGCTTTCTGCGTAGAAGCTGCGAAGAAGGACCTCATGCGAGGCAAATCTACTACCTCAGGTATCGGATTTGATTGAAAATAGTGGTATCATACTTCAACACGAGCCCCGTTCATCGTTTTATTTGAATATTATTTGTGTAACTTTAGTACTATACTAATACCATACTGTTTCAATATTACTGTAACTTACTACAAATGAGTGCGCGATTGTCAAGTTTATCAACGCAAATAAACTCACTACCCACCGTGAGGGTAAATACGTAATTTTTTTCCGTAGTAATATCACCTTTATTATATTCAATAATTAATTATTAGTTTGCATTCATTCATTCAAGTCATGGATACCTTGTGCGTCATGCTCTATAAAAATATAAGCCATCTAACGACAGGGAAATTGTTTATTACTTTAGCTTTTATTATCTATAAACCGATTCATGCATTGGAACATTGGTGTCGAAATGAACATACAGGCCTAACATTAACAATTCTCTAACTGCGTTTACATAAAAAAACAACCATAACAACGTCAGTAGTTTCCCAAAATACAAAAATGTACTTTCAAATATAATAACATAGGATTTTAAGCTGATATTTAGGTAAAATGGGCTTGCATTAAGACGCGGTATTCATTCAGTTGTTTTCATATAACATTGAATAAAGGAACAATGGTCCCGTTCCTTCCGGTATTATGGCAGGACTCTTTTTTAAGTTGTGAATCTGTTTAGATCAGAGTGAAGACGTTAACAAGCGTCAAAAGCTAAGTCTTGCTTTGGAACTTTGAATTGTTGTGCAGAGTACCGAGAACCTCTTGTTTTGTAGACATGGCGAGGTTTTTTGGTAAGCATGACGACTGTTATTCGTCCCAAAGATTATCCCCTTTTGGATAAGAGTGATCCAAGAAGAAGCCTCTTTATATTAGCGAAATCGACGTCATCCCACTACCCTTTTTCCTTTCTGGTGGGATTAAGTCCTGTAAATTCGAAAAAAAAAAAGCCCCAACTATTGACTTAACTTACGTACTGTGTGAAGTTTTTACGCTGTGTTACCTTATTGTATCTGACTTTGTTTATAATGATTTGATATTACTATTCAATAACAGCTAATATTCTACGAACTTGTATATGATCGCTGACTTGTAACGGCTGATTACAGGCACGTCCAAAATAGCAAACAAAAATGTAGTCTCAATTACGTGATGTTAAGAGTAAGAAATAAAACGTATATTTACCTTTATAGTGTGCTTTCCGCAATCAATGGGAACAGCGCAAGGTCTCACCCAGCTTTTCTTAACGAGCTGGGAACAGCCACAGGCAGCAACGATCAGATCATCCAGACCAGACGGCAGGTGTCGTCGAGTCTCTTAGTTTTTAAATCACAAATAGTAACTGCAGCCTTGTACGACAAAAGCAGGAATGGCATTATCGAATGGCCAATCATGCTTATTGCGGAGATTTATTTCTGTGCGGAGGATGAGCTCGAGACAGTCTCGTGGTACGCATGGAATAAATAAATTCTACAATTCTCCATGAGCCAATCGGTCAACGTTCTCGGGATGGATGCCATCTAGTTCCTTCAATGGTCGAATCGCGTTTACAATCTGCGATTCAGAAAGATCAGCTACCAGTGCATGTGTACCAAAATCAAATTAGAGTGGAGTTTTTTCCTGTAACTCTGCTCACTTCGCATCAGGATAGGGAAAGGTTTCTTGCTCAGGATTCCTTAAATAGACTACCCAACCGCTTTTGGGATAAATGTTTGTTACTATTATTGTTGTTTTTAGAAGTAGCAGCAGTGATACTACCACTAGATGCTTCGAGTTCCATGTCCGGCATCATTGTTAAACGTTCCATTAGATGGTTGGCTTCCGGCATGAGTCTAACAGTGCTTACGCTCAGATTCGAACTTAGGCCATCACATGTCCCTCAAGTTTAGCAGGCAAACACATTACCCATGTCATGGAGATTGTTGCTAAAACTATTAGCAGATGCTTCGAGTTTTACGCTCATTACTGCTTAACCATTGTTACAACCACGAAGAATATTCGGCGTTATCAGCTTTTTTTTTTGCTCGTTTTAACCTTTTTGAGGCAACGTTTGGTATTTTTCGAATATGTCTCTCGTAAAGGCCGAGAGTCCCCATTGCTTTTATTACTACAATTTCGTCAACGAAAACTAGAACTTTCCATTGTTTAGCACAATGTACGTTCTTCACCGGTGCTGGCGTATACAATTGATAATTTCTTACCACTATTACAGGTAATGATGACTGTGCAAAAACACTAATAATAAAGGAAACCGTATTAACGCGCCATATGAATTTGTGGGTGGGTGTAGATAACACAAAGTTGTATTCAACTTTGGATGCTGTTACACTGGTCTCTGTAAAGCATCTGTTGATTTTGATTATATATGTGGAATCTGAATCCGATTAGCTCATGTTGGTGTAACACTGACGAGAAGTATCAGACAAAATAATGCGAGTTCCTACAGTAATGTTGTGTTAAAGCCACCTGTAAATCGTACACAGGCATCGGTGAGATGATTACAGTTTAGGGGCAATTCTGTAGTGATTCCGCTGCTCGATTCCGCACAAAAGCTCATTTTCCAAAATTAAATGTGTGTGTTCAGTCTCTGTGCCCACTTGTGCTTTAAGCTAAAAGTGCTTCCTAATACTTACTACCTGAAGATGTGAGGAAATTATTTTTCAGCACAAATATGCTTAGAATCTACTGATTGTCATCTCACGATATATCTCGCCTATCTGTAATCTATCCAGTATCTATAAGCTATTAACTACAAGCAGTTTTACTGTCGGATAGAAAACTACGTCACAGCAGAGGTGTTTCTGCCAAAATATAAGTTGAACCAATATTACTTATTATATACCTCTAGCTCATGTTAGAACATACTGCAGCATTTTTGCTCAAAAATTGAGCTATCTCTCTTTAGCGATAGTGTATACGCACAAGTTATCTTGATAGCCGCCTTGCACAATGGCCAGCTTTGATCTAAGGTTAGAGCACTCCTTACGAGTGTCTTAGAGATTTTATCATCTCCAATGCTGCAAAAAAGTGACGAGATGTAAACAACAATCTTCATGTTAAGAGGTACATACCAAGCATCTACAGTTCGTAGTAGCCTCGAAAAGACCTAACGTACTCTTCGACATCGTGACTGTGTTAGCAGATACGGATTAGTTAGGTATATAGTAAGATTCCGCCAAAACAAATACTCCTAAAATTTATAAAGTTTACAATTAAAAACGCTCAGTTCTTCTCCCAGTAAAGTATAATTTCCTCGTAATTTCAGTGACAGTAAGCTGAATTCGTTAGAAAGAAAAGCATTTAAAAAACATCAAGTTCAAGTACAACCATAAATTTCTGATCTACACTGTCGACAGTTGATGATATAGTATCGCATTGATACATGTGTGCACCGAGTATATTGGTATACCAGAAATACAACTAATTATAAAAATTATTATAGCCTTGCTATTAGGCATATTTCGAATCTCAGCAGGTGATTTATGATTTACGGTAATCTAGTGGTCGTCGTCTGAAAATATTTGAAATTCGCCCGCGAAACAGCATAACGTAAAAAGCATTCCGAAAATCTTGACAAATCGGGCCTATTCGAAGTGAGCCAGCGGGAATACAATAGCATTTAACGAATTTAATAGCCTGACGATCGGTGCAAAAATCTGAAGTGAACAAGTACTGATAGACTACACAATAACAAAACTCAATAAACCATATACCGGAACTAGCTGATCTATTTATAGATATCGGAAATTAAAAAATTCTTCGGATGGCCTTGCTTGTAAGGGGAGTCTAACAGCTAGAGTAGTAGTTCAAGATGAAACCCCGATAACTCTATAGTTATTATAATAGTGCTATTCAACAAGTTATGAAAGCAATAAAATCGAGGGGTGCTAGTATACTAGTCCAAACGGGGTTTACTTCATTTACACCTAATACATTTAGTGTTCTAAGAACAGCGTTAAATAAAGACAATGTTATCAATCTATATTAATCTTGACGGTGCGGCTGTTGCTGACTTAAAAGCTCATTCTGCCAGACATTAAGTGTACCGCTGGAAACGATAGGCGATTTAAGGAAAGGGGCAGGACGACTTAATGCTAAACCTTTGACTGATAGCGCAGGGGCGAAAAATTCACGATATCGATAACGGCCGGCCAAATGGCTAATGATAAATCGATGCCTGGTTTTACGAATCCAGCTTTCTTAGTACATGGCAAGTTAAACGCAAATAACCGTTCTAAAGTGCACAATTGCAAGGACTGCTCTTGGCAGTACGATATATTACTTGGATCAGCAGCCTATGGAAAAAAAGTGACGTTAGCCTTGTTCAAAGACCGCATACATGAGAAAATTTGGGCGTAAATCCTGAGAACCTTCAAGCTGATAAGTGACTCAGGCAGAGAAAAGGTCGCCGATTGTAACTACAAACGCCTTCTGATCTGTAAAGTGCAATCTGTACCTTAACGATGTACCAATCCTCTGTCAGAAGCATGCTACCAACCGAAGTACAATACAATTACGGCATGCTTTCCCTAACTATCAGTGAAGATCATTGTTCAAGGAAAGACAATTGGTTTCCACGAAAGCGTTCGGCGGTAGTAGATTCGGAGTAGAACTACATCTGCGCCTCATCCTACGAAATTTTGCGAAGACGACTTGAGCAATAAGCTCAACTTTATTGAAGTCATGCAGGTTAGATACGTTGTATGTCGGCCTGCTTAGCTAGATTAATGTTATTTGGAAATATCCTAATAGTGTAGCAGCTTAATGTAATAAGCATCGTCGTCAGCCATAAGTTTATAAGAACTACTCTCTTGTGTATAAGGTGTACTGTTTTTTTCTTAATGAAAGAAGCCCTGGATTTTACAAATATTGATAGTGTTTTATGCAAGTTCGATACTTGAATTAATTCGCGGATCATACTGTAATCTGGAGTCTACACATTAAATATCAGCGGGCTATTCCAGTGACGTTTTGATGACGGCAGCAGCCAGCGGATGTCCTGTTCTTGCGATGTCTTCCATTGTCCGCCTATGCATACCTTACGAGAAGGGCGTTCGAATAAATAAGACCTTGTCCTTCATGCAACTGCTAAACAAAACTGTCGCTTTTATAACAATGATATACTATTAACCAACTTACTATGCTGGAATTTTAATGACTATTCAACACTCGCAACCAAACAAACGACTGCAATGAAAACTTCCTGTTCTATGCCAACAACAAAGTCACAACAAGTGGTTCATAAAAGGTTTGAACTAAACGTAAAAGCATAATCTTTGGTGGCGCTGTTTATATGGTTATAGAATCTTCGATTTCCTATATGAGCAAACAACCTTGAGAGCTTCATATTTTTTCCATTCCTGAAAATATGTATTAAGAATAGCGGCAAAAGTTTGACATGTACACGTTTGTTCGAAACGAACGAAAATAAGTAAGACAGCCACTTTCTTTTCTCACTTCCATTAATCATAGTTCCAACGTATTATCTTTGATCACATAGCCCGAGTTACTCAGTTGGCCAAACTGAGCTAAACCCGAGTCCGTACGCATCTATAAAACGTTGTTATAAGGCCAAAGCCTCAGTAAGTTTAACCCACTGTTTCATAATAGAGTCTAATACGACGGAAGATTGTTGCAAGGTATACATTATAGAGAATGCGCATTGTTTTTGCTGACTATGCATCTGGTAAAAGTAAACTTGTTAGTAACATTCAGTAGTTAACCTGGTTTAGTGGTGCGAAAAAGTACCTATTTATACTTTGTTCGCACATTCTTTTAATAAGTTGGGCTCATATCAAGTACTGAACTAAGTAGAGCCCATAGTCTCGATATTACTTCATTAGATCTTTCCTCGGTTTCAGTAAGGCCAAGGACATTTGACAATATTTGCCATGGACTACATAATGGTGGTAGTATCGATAAAAAGTATCGCGTGCAGTTTAAGTGGGAATTATTATAATCGACAAGGCGGTGGACGCGGCTTCATTTCGTATAAGCTTATAATGCTATTAGTACAGCCTCGTCTAAGGTCACCATAGCTTCGAAAATTAAAATTCGAAGAGAAGGTCTCGGATACCAATGCTCGTATGCACCATTTGACGGGCTAACGCATCTATTTTAGATGATCTATATTGAAGATAAAATTCATTATTACCTACTTCGAGACTGCAACGGGCGAAACGAAACGATCCTTGTCTGGAACATCTGGAAACAGTGATAGGTCAACAATAATCACTAAGCGAATATTTGTAGATAATGTTCTAAAAAAACTGCTTATTTCAGATTTTTCATTTTCTTTCTAACCCATTTTAGAAACAAATCATGGTCAATAAAGAAAACCATAAAAAATGTTGGCGATCTTTGAAATAGATTCTCTACTATATAGATTCGCTCAGGCCAACTTATTCACATGCTAGTTCCATAGCAAGTGCGATACGTGTAGAAACGTACAAGCAAAAAATAAAACTTTCCAATTTATTTTTCGAGCAAAAATAGATTACACTATGTAAACGTTTTTCGTAAGCGTAGCATTCAAACAGAGACAGAAACATTTAATGGTATGAATTCATTGGGTACTAATACAGTTGGAAAGCGCTGGTGAAAGGTTCACATTACGGGGCAAACGTCCAGGTATGATCTGGTGTACGCCTACAGGATTTATACGTTATCCCTTAATAAAGAGAACGCGTCTTGTTTGATTTGTATAACTGGCAAGTTCGGCTATCTTCAATTATGCACACATAAATTAATATTGTAATGACTTCATTTTGTAGCCGATACTGTGTAACGTATGCTTTCCTAATGTATTAGATGCTGCAACAATATTTTCAATTTTCCATGATATTAAAATGTCTGTTTAAAAAGGTGCATCTACATTTTAAGACTCTGACTGTTTTTTTGTTTTCCTAGTAAAAATTAAATTTTTTTTGATGCAAGAACTGTTCATAACCAAACTTTTTGCTAGCCATCGGTAAAAGATGTCTTGAAATAACCGTTTCCGAGATTTAATGCAAGAGATGGTTTTCCTCACATGAACGTATCTTTCAAAAGCTTTAGGGGGTTTATGTCTCATGCGCTTTGAAATGACCTAGAAAATAACTGAGGCAATTTCGTATGCAAAACGTATGTGAGTGTTTCTTTAACGTGGCTGTAAAAGATTATATAGTATATTAATTTTTGATCGTGTGTCCAGTCCTTAGTGGCCTGTTGCTGAGCATAGACGACCTCCACGACAACTCGAGGGACAACTGGCACAGGGGGCTCCAGACTTGTATGGGTAATCACGTGTCAGCGGATGGTTTCCACTGTAAACTCAATAAATCCGATTCGTTTTAAATGAGCAAGTCGCGTCCTTTTGCTGAACTGTCGCCTCTGATGCTGACATAAAAGTCTAAGGGGCTCAAATGAATAATTCTGAAGTTAGCTAAATGTCGCTTACATGGGACAATAGTTGCAAACATAGTTGTGGAACACCCTCGTAGTATTTTGAAATTTCATTTGACACGGGGAGTAACCGCAGCCGACCTTATTCGAACTCGCCCAAACCTGTCAAAAATTCAATGAGATCCTAAATAAATGACGGTTAACTTGGTGTTCTGGTGGTAGTTTAGCACAAAAAAAACTGATTATGGGCAGACGACGTATTGTCGTATATATATTCCACGACATATGGTCATGTCTTCAAATCGCGCAGTATGTACAGGAAGCATTCTACGGAAGACACATCCGATAGTTGTTTACTCGAACTACAAAAATCCGTTCTGGAGCTTGCTATATGTGAACTAGGTGTGTTAGCAAATACGTCGCCCGCTCTAATTTCCGGTATTCTTAGTCATTATTATTATTATTGACCAAATAGGGTCACATTCAAGCCGAAAATAGACTCTGGATGGCAGGTATTACGTGTCATAGGATGTCATTTTCTATGGGAAGTCTACGAAACTATCGCAGTCTTGCCAACGTGGAACATGCAGTAGGCGTCTTGTGAAATTTTTTAGACATCGTGGCTCGTAGAAGGGCTAGGAAAAAGCTCGTATGGATGCACTAAGGCCAGGAAAGGAAGCATAGACACTGCAGAAGCGTAGGTACGACCCTGAACAGAGAGAAAGAAGTTTAAAAAGGAGCTAAAGAAAATCAAAAGAACCAAGTAAGCAGTTATGCAAAGAAGCAGAAAACGGCGTGCAGGAAAACTACAGGATGATCATTGGTAGGTCACGAAGGCTAAAATCCAGGCCCTTGGTGAACCGTTGGCGCAAGCTGTCTAAAAGTTTTTTCCTAAGCCGCCCAGGCCCAACATAGACAACGAAGCCATTGACCTCGCCTTCCGAAGCATGTGATTTGAAAATTCCTTAAGTATTTCAAAAAAGAAAGCGGATAACCAGTCGAAGCGGTGAGGATCCTTCTCCAGGAAATGCCGCAGGTCAGCAGGCATATATGGTGCATGAGATTTGGTACTAAAGCTAGAAGAAGCTATCGCGGCTTTCAGTAGAAAACTCAGGAACTATCGACTGAAGTGTATCGCCTATTGGGTCTATTTGACACGACTGGCAAGATCTTTGAAACTATCACACATATACACAAGACAGCGGCAATGTGTGAAAAGAGGGGAGCATTTTTGAGATACCCAGTGGGTCTAATAGGGATTGATCGACCAAAACAACTATCAACAAGGTTTGATAAAAATTCCAAAGGTAGGCGAGCAAAAATTAGTGTAATTATATACCAGATGTACGTTAATAATAGAGCCCACGGAAGACAAAAGGGTCTCCCATACCTTTAAATGCTGATCTTCTCATATTCTAACAATGAGACCATCATTAACAGCAACAAGCTCTGGAAAATGTATGGGTCTATTTTCTTTTTATTAAGACTATTAGATATAAAAGTTAGAAAATGGGTAAGATAGCTGAGCGTTATGGTAGGTTGACCTTTTCAAAAAGAGTCTCACAATGACAAAGTGGCAGCGACTGCACCGTACGTGCCCAGTAGCCGAACAGAAACGTTACTTAAGGCAAAAGTTACCGAAAAGCTGAGAAGGCTCTAAGCAACGGTAGTCGAGTTCTTCATGCAATACGCATTGCCCCCTGCGATGAGACAGAAGCGGAATAATGATGCTGCAATCACGCTTTAAGCTAGCGATAACTAGTGTTTTTGTGACTGGTTATTCATCCTCCATCTCGAATATAGTTGCTTGATTTGCGGCTTTACCGCAACATAATATAATTATTGACATATTAATATATGGACATATGGATGGTGAGTAACAACCCGACAGCAGCAGATACGAGTTGCAAATTTATTCGCAAACGTTTTGCAGCTTGAGATCCAACGTCCACTTGTACCAAACGTAAAAACACAACATTTCTTTTACTTAGAAGCTGGTAACTTTGAAGTGTGATCGTATAGCCTCTGTTTAGCTCATTTACCAAAAACACGAGTAACAAATATTTTAATCCTTTGGTCTTCTCTCTAGGGAAGGTGACATGGAGGGTTACAGTTTTCCACCACTTATTTTAATATTTGCTCCGTTTTTTCATAACTCTCTAGCGGGTGTAGTATCAATTATGGGATTAGGATGACGAAGAAGACAGGGTTTCATTACTGACTGACTGGCTGTTTGCTTGTAGGGGCTCAAGAGTTCTCTCTGACGACGCACTGAGGAACTAACATCAGATTGTGCGCGCAGCATTTTTCTACGATGAGTAGCTGATGGATCGTTGATGTTCCTGTATTGGATTTTGTCGAATGAAAGTGCTGTTATTATCATTTCCTAAAGTTCAAATTAGAATTATACCGATTTCGCCCACTTTTACGTACCCCAAACGATTTTGAGATCCTAGGACCGAGCATATAGTTAGCATATGTTTAGTACTACGACACAGGTGTTCAGCATTTAATTGAAATACTTAATTTAACATGAAATACCATATATTGGTTAAAGGCACACTTTGAAAATATTGCCTTGCGCGGCTCTTCCTCTAGCTGATAATCATCTATTGGCAAATGAGCTCTACTAACTCCTATTGAAACAAAGCATAGATTAAGAAAACTTCTTATGAGGTATACATAAATTGAGGCGCTTACTAGCTGTGTGTAATGGCCATTTAATCCAATGCTGTTGTTGCGGATTCCCCCATAAGAAAAATTATGCTTCTCGATATCCCACACGCGAATCGCGAAAGACCACGGCACTTGGGTTGACACAACGAAAATGTTCTGACCACATTGTCCCATCACTGTAAATTTGATTATTAATTGATTTTTATTAGAACGAATTTTTATAGCTTCATTGATTTTGAATTAGAAGTATGTATTTCTGTAGCTCATTAAATGAAACTGAAACAAAATGAAAACGTATTTGCTTTTAACCGTCTGGCTTACCTTCTTTCTCGTGAAATGCAGGATAAGGGTGCAGCCTTTTATCAGAAATTCAGTTCAAATATCTCACACTATCCATGACATAACAAATTATCTAACATTATTGTTAGCACCAAAACCTTTGAAATTTTTGGAAATCATACTCATTGAACTTTGAAAACAACCTCACCTGGATCATTCAAACCTTCGAGGCTCGCGTGAGCAAGCATTAGGCACTTATTCGCCCACTTCTGGGCCGTTTTAGCTGCCCACGGGTACCACCTCTGTAATAATAACCCAGTCACAAGCGACACTCGCGGTTGAACGCTTGTTGGTAGTAAACATTTATTTGGAGCGTGGTTTGTGTAATGGCCTAAGCTTTGAATGATCTTCTGAATGGTTTCTAATCAACTTAAAAAAAGCTAAAGTTGCGAGATATGCCCTAAGTGATCATAGAAAATCGAATGGAAATTGGAAATGCTCTTGCACACGCGTCACGAATTACCATGAAGTGGCAAATCACACAACGATGGTGAAATAGGAAAGATTCTATGAACATGCGATATATAATAGAACTGAGGTAAAACAAAGCAATCATTAGAATTGATGGAAATACTTATTATGAAATAGTGCAATGTCTTAATACTAAAGCTTGATCTAAAAAGATATGTCAAGCAAGCCATAAGTAATTAACATTTTCCAATGCACTGTGTTTTAAATTTTAGTCGTGGTTTTCTTTTAGACATAGCTTACTTAGTAAATCTTGTATAAATAAAAATTAACAGGAAAGCAAGCAAAAAATCAGTCAAAGCGTCAAACTGTTCTAATTCCCTCTAAAATTGAACACTACTAGTATAGCGTCCCCATTGGATATAGTATTAGTTGTGTGCGTTAATCTTATCTGTAGTAACAGTAACAGGTTGTTACCATCTCCTCCATATTTTCCGCCGGTGGGTTAACGGTAGAACGATAAAAATTATGCTGATCGACAATCTCAGAACGGACCGCCCGATATCGAGGGGATAATTGACGCTTTGAAAGCATTGATCCATAAACCGGTGGACCTAACACAAACGAGATATGTCAATGTGAAAGCACATTGTGAAACTTAACAGTTATGGTGCAATAGATATGCACACTAGGAATTGGTTTTGTTTGTCATGCATTTGATACAATAAACAAGAACTTTACGTAGCCTCAATGATTTTAACAAGTACTTGTTGGCATAAGAAACATATAAGGGCTAAATATTGCGATATAATAAATATGAGTCTTCTATTTTCAATGCCTCAAAAATATTTGAGAAGCTACTGTTTGGTAAAACCAGAAAAAACATCTTTTCCACGAGATACATCAGGTAACATGAAGTTCACTTGGAAAACACTGGCGATCAAATTCAAAGGCCGTGCGGTGCCTGTCGTTTTCACAATTTGTGTACGCACGTGCGAGACGCGGTATCCGGGCGTCAGCAAACACAACCATTAGCAAAGCAACTGGAAATAAATGTTCGAAACAGGTGGGCCTCATCTCGAATGCGTTTCAAAGAAAGTAATCGTTGTTTCCAACGTCTCGGACAGCACAATCATGCAAAGAATGATTCATATAGTATAGTGACAACATTGTGTAGTCTATTTATTATAAAGATAAAATAAATGAACAAAACGCAAAGTGGCGAAGTGTCCTCGCCACGGCGATAGCTATTGCTTCGCTCGAATAAGTAGTAAATCTGAAAGAGACTCGATGATTCTGGCTAGCAGGTCAGACCATCCTGCGTCTGTAGAGCCATGATACACATATTTTAATGGCCCTGGGATAGATGGCCAAAATAGAAAACGAACTGTTCAAGATGGTCAAACGTATCAATCATAAGAACCTTTGTTAAAAAACCTGACCCGAGATGTCGATAGCGCCACATTTCTGTGACCCTTTTGAAGAAAAGATATTGTTTTTTTAGCAGTACAGGAAGCAGCTTGATAAAAATAATTGTTATTTGTTGCCTAGTTGTTAGAATCGTGAACGATTTCTACATGTCCGCACATATTCAGCTGATGTAAGCGAATGAAAAAATAAAATCCATTCACCACTATATGTATACTACCGAAATCACTTTGCTGAACCTCTACATTATCGGTTTCTCAATTTATGCCTGAATTGGGGTATACGTATGTTTTTAGCAACTCTAGACGCCACGTAATCGCATCTGTTATAAATATCTACCAAGTATTAAGTGCACAGTCCATGTCTGAAATAGATTTCATGTTTATTCAAGCTGTAGACGATTTGAAATAATATCATGATGATACGCTACGTTCCAATGAGCGAATAGATAGAAAGTCCCAATTTCATCATTTGGCATCATTTCGAAACCGTATCAAAGGCAATTCTTTCAATATAACTCACGTTCCCTTAGTTACATCGGTTTCCCTTTAAAACCATTACCCCTTTGACTTATTGCAACGCCGTCTACTTTCATGCATGTTATCTGAAGGAGTCGTTCAGATGAAATCTTCATTTTTTTCATTTAAAATGAGTTTCCCTAAAAAAAAAAAAAAAAAACTAAGATTTACTGTGCTTGAAAGCCATTGTAATTTGTCTTAGATGCGGATGAAGACAGATAAGCACCTTAGGATAGCTAAAAACTACGTGACGCCATGGGTCTTTCTTCGAAATTCGATATAAACGAGAAGCTGCAACTATGAGTTCGTTAGGATTACGACTCACAGTAAAATAAACTTAATCTAGAAAAGGAAAGGGACACCATCGTAAAAAACTTTTTCTAGAATAAGTTTTTTATGGTGGCATACCTTTGACGTTTTTGGGCGGCATAAGCCTGTGAAATTATAATTTTGCTTAAATCAACGCCTGACCAATTTTCACCTGTCATTCATTAGTTATAGAAGTTAGTTATGATTAGTTAAGAAATTATGATAGATTATCATACCGAACAAATATATCTGCATAATTTTGCTAAAATAATTGTCCGTTAAATCTCTCAAGGTCCCTAGCCACAAAACAGAATTCTACACTAGTACACCAGACGCGATGTATTACAGTAATCCACGGGCGGTCTTTTGACTCTAGCTCGCCTCCACCGTAAATATTGCAACGCAAAATATCAATATTAATCGCGTCAACCGGACACATATTTCGTTTGACGAGTGACTTTCGGCTGCAAAACCGCTACTGTTGTTTCAAACCCAAACCTCTTTAGCTCTGCTATATAATGCTGTTCAAACCATCTCATAGAAATACTACAAAAAAATAGGATCTAGAAAATTTTAAAACATTCACTCATTAGCAAAAAGTTATCAATGGGTGCTACGTTAATCGCTTCTTTTAAGCCCACTTTTTGATATAAATAGTTGCCTACACCACCGAGTAAAAATAAACAATGAAAAATTAAATATTTTTCACACAGCATTCTAGTAAAACAAGTAAGGCTTTCCGCCGGCATCTGTTCTTTCTAGTTTTTCATGGTATACGGGCATGAACGTTTTTAAAACGTATTAAATTATGGAGCATATAGGAATTTAGGAGTAAACTACCGCTTGTATAGTATGAATATGATTGTTACAGAAGCTATAAATTAAAGCCGCCACCATAGCGAATAAATGACAGTAAACACAAGAAGGCTCAAATACGCCTTTCAGTAAAAGCAAAAAACCACAGACGATTTGGGTGTGGTTGTTTCGTGGAACTATTTACTATGTCACGCCGGTGTAAAACGCTATACGCTTCCTAGGGACTACACAACCTATGGACGAAGTACTAATCGGTTATGAGTATTAACTTGATGTCATAGATGTATCGCTAACGGATATAGACCGATATATATATATATATATATATATATATATATATATATATATATATATTAATCACGATGTATATCTCAAACGTATAAGAAAAAATAATTTTATCAAATCAATTAGCATGAACATTTTCCGTACTCTATTAGTACGCTCGTTATGGTTTTTTTTTTAAAAACGTGGTTCTATTATTTCCTATATAAACACGTTTTATTTAATCAAACTTATCTCCATTAATGGTTGATTCTAGGTGTAATTGGTCGCTCCATACTGAAATATAAAGATGCGAACATTTATAAAACTATACGGTGGCTTAAAGTAGTCGACTCTGCTCTGAATATAGGGATGTCGCAAAAGCTAGCCTTGGTTCCCGAATGGCATAGATTATATAAAAGACATCATTATGAGACTTTTGATCCTGCATTGAAGAAATTCGGGCTGCCTATTTTCTTTACTTATGATACTCCGTCTTCGTCTCAGTCTGCCGCCATTGCTGCTGTCTTTTATTTGATCTTTTAAGCACGGTATGGAGAATTGACTACCCTAATACGAGATAACTCTGTTTGTATGCGAATACAGAAGTCCAACAAGTGCCACATTGAGACGGTACATGAATGTAAAATGGAAACAAAAGTTCATCTGGTCTTTAGAAAATTTAATTACTTAATAGATATGAATCAGGGACATCAATACAAACAAAACTGCGCAATTTTCATCCGAATTGATAAGTATTCTACATATTGATGATGTTTACAGTCAGTACCGTACAAAATAGACGAAAGTATAGAATGTTCGAGTCCACAGAATCAATATTCTGTTGGGAATCTATAGTCCGGTGAAAAATATATGCAGCCCCTTCACAGCAGATGGACCCATCTAATATTTATTACTAAACTCGCAGATGTTGAGTTTTATGCAGACGACCCATTCGTTTTGCCTGCCGCTGCATAACCAGCAATAACGACCATGCGGACAAGCCCAATGAACTTTTCAATTCTATTTTTGGTTTATGCATCTTAGTTTGAACATTTATAGCATATTTAATTTTTAGTTTGAAGTTTAAAATATTCGAGGCAAGTTTAAAAAGGGTCGTTTTGGAACGTTACACCTGATTTCCTAGATTATTAATTAGCTGAGTTAGGAATTGTACAGTTCGCCCTTAAGTATGACAGACGCTAACCATTCGTTCGGAATGTGCTTTCCGTTAACGGCTAGGGTTCGAGGATCGGTGACACGAAGCATACGACATAGTGCTCGGACACCTCTATGCAAAGTGACATTGTGAGCGCGAAGTACTAATCGCGCAATGACCAACATATTGCCTACACCCATCGGCCGGCCTTCATCAAAACTGAACACGCTCACTGCTACACACTCCAAGTGTTCATCGACGGCACAACAAGTAAATGCCAGTGCGCGACTAGTAAGTGTGGCCACCACTTTAAGTAACGTAAACGTTGGGCCGTTCAGCGGCACCAGCCGAACTAACACGCTCATCACTGGACGTCTGTTCGGCTAAACTTTTCTTCACGGATCCCCCAAAAGCTTTATCATCATGATGCTTTACGTTCCTTACGAGCTGCTCAAGCTTTCGTGGTCTCATCTTGCCTTTCGAACAGACGACTTCATCCAGTTCCTGGCAAAAAAAACAACAACGATTTAGGATTAACCTAATCGTTTAACCCGAGTACATTCAATCTAGTTCCACTTATCTTATTCAGTTGTTATAATGCACTAAACACGAAAAGCATATAGCCGGATTCAAGTCGTAGTTCCTGACAGGATTTTTTTTAGGTAAAAACAATTCGGCAGAAATCATTTACATAATTTATGCAAAAGATGTTTTTAGTTGCGGCTGATGGTGATTAGCATAAAATGGTTACTTTACATGTGATTAAGTTTTTTCACAGAAAAGCTAAAACAGATTGTATATTGCATTACCAATTCAGCTGAATAGACCGTTGTCTTACCTTTGCGTACGTTTGAAGGTTGTATGCTTTGTCAAGTGGGACAATTCACGCCAGGTTAAAACGATGTGATGCAACGTTATTATCCAAGGCTGTCTAAAAATTTTCAGTCTCTATCTGGCAGCTTCCGCCAGGCTATAATGTAGATCGGGATTATTTTTCTGATCTTAATCACGAAGTGCTTTTCGGTAGAAACTGAAGTCTTGAAAGGGATCTTTCTCATATTTTCCACGATACAATAATGTCGTCAAATACGCGTTTCTTAAATTATAACACGATGCACTATTATCGAAACTAACCTGAGAAGCTTCTCAGGATCGTCGAGAACCATTTTGAAGGCTTGATGACATTAGGCGATTCTGACTTTGTAAAATGATTGATAGGTTCCGAAGAGCTTTCTGTAGACACATTCGAGTCCGATAAAAAATTAGCAAAATGTGTGCAGCTTGTCAACTACAGGTGGATCCGTGTATATACATTACTAGACTCGCAGATGATAGGTTTTATGTAGATGATTCATTCATTTTGCCTATCGCTACACGGCTAGCAATCAAGATCGTGCAGACAAGCCCAATAAATTTTTCTATACTATTTTTAGTACAGACATCTTAGTAAAAACCAATTTGAACATTTATAGCATATACAGAAGTTTAAAAGACACGAGACAAGTTTAAAAAACACGGCCATTCCGGAACTTCAAGCCTGATTGCTTAGAGTGTCAATTAACTGGGTTAGGAATTGTAAAGTTCGCTTTTAAGTATGACAGGCGCTAACCATTCATTCGGAATTGGCCTTCCGTTGACGGCTAGGGTTCGAGGATCGGTGACACGAAGCAGACGAAATGATGCTCGGGCACCCCCACGCAAAGTGACATTGTGAGCGCGAAGTACCGGTCGCGCAATGGCCAAGGTATCGCCTACAGCCATCGCCCGGCCTTCGTCAAAATTGAACACGCTCACCGCTACACACTCTAGGTGTTCATCGACGGCACAACAAGTAAATGCCAGTGCGCGGCTACTAAGCGTGGCAACCACTTTAAGTAGGACGTAAACGTTTGGTCGTTCTGCGGTACCAGCCACACCAACACGCTCATCACTGGACGTCAGTTCGGCTAAGCTTTTCTTCACAGATCCCCCAAAAGCTTTATCATGATGAGGCTTTACGTTCTTTACGAGCTGCTCAAGCTTTCGTGGCCTCATCTTGCCTTTTGAGCGGACAGCTTCATCCAGTTCCTGGTAAAAGAAAATAGATAACAATAGTTTAGAATTAACCTAATTGTTTAACTCAAATACATACAATTTGGTTCCGCTTACCTTAGTTGTTACAGCATATAGTAGTGTTCGGATCGTAATTCCCGCTAAAATTATTTTTAGATAAATGAATCGCGACTGATGATAATTCGCATAAAATGGTTACATGTATTAAAATTGTTTCAGAAAAAACTCAAGCAGATTACATATAGTATTATCACTTCAGCTGAAGAGACCGACGTCTTACCTTTAAGTACATTTCGAGGTTGTCTGCTTTGTCGAGTGGGACAGTCCACGACGGGTTGAAACGATGTGATGCAACGTAACTATCTAAAGCTGTCTGAAAATTTTCAGTATATCTGGATGCCTCCGCAAGGCTATAATGTAAATCGGGGTTACTTTTCTGATCTTCGTCATGAAGTGCTTTTTTGTAGCAGCTAAGTGCCTGAAGAAGATCTTTTTCCTGTTGTCCGCGATGAAAGAAAGTTGTCAGATAGGCATTTCCCAAATTATACCATGATGCACCATCATCGAAATCAAGCTGAAGAGCTTCTCGGGACCGTTGAACACTATCCTGAAGACTTGACGCCGTTAGACGATCCTGACTTCGTAAAATAATCGATAGGTTCCGAAGAGCTTTCTGCAGGCATACATTTAATGAAGCAAGGGTAATTTATACAAACCATTTACTCTGGCTTTTATATACGATGTTGTCATCATCACAGAGTCACTGATTTGCTCGAGCAAGCAACAGCTCTCGTTTTCATTATGCAGAACCTTTGTCTTTTAAGTTACGTTACTCTGACGTCTACAGCAAACTAGAATTCGATTCATTTGTATCAAACTTTTTTGCCAGAAAGGACAGTTTGTAGAGTAAAAACGGTATTGCCTATTTGACACTAATTGGTATTTCGGTAGTGTAGTATCTGGGTTAAAGTCTACTAGCGTGATTTCCTAAATACTTTGTTAAAAACTATGTACCTTGTCCTGGACGTGTTTTAGCACACACTGGAAGCAGTTGAGCGCCTTGTCTGCCTGGCCACCTTTGTAGTAACACTCGCCTAACTCATTCCACGCGTCCGAAAGCATTGGGTTCATTTTTACAGCCTTTGAAAGTAAACATGGGAACAGATTAAAACGCATTAACTTTCCGTTAACTTCTCTAAACTGTACTAATAGTTATAATAGCCTTACGAATTAATTTGGAATGATACGGTGACGCAGTATCTTACCTTGTAGAGAAATTCCTCGGCCAATTTTGAATGGGTACTTCGCACGTTGTGAACTCTTCCGACAAGCATAAACGCTACCGATTTATCCGTCCCTGTAACAAAAAAAAAGTCGCATATACGTTCTATTGACAAGGTATTTTGCTATTACAATACTATTATCGTTACCGCCATCATTATCCCGACTTATGTATATAATTTCAAAACTTGAAAGGAATATATTACATGCAACTCAACTTTATCGTTTCTACAATGTACAAGGGTTCTTTAACTCAGTGTTATGTAATTAACAATCGCTGGTTACATCTGAACAATAATCATTATCTAGCATCCGACTTTGATCGACGTGTAAACAAATAAAATAGATATTAAAATATAAATTGTATCGTGCCATGTTTATAACACGTCACGATGACTTCGAGATGTGAGTATATATAACTATCAAATATGTTAAATCATATTTGAAGAAGTGGAACAGTCTCACATGGACATATTAAAACTAAGACTGTGACTCACCTTTGAGTGAGGTTAGTTTTGGCTCGAACTGTTCAAGAATTCGTTTAATTTCTGCATCAAGCATCTTCTCAAGGTCCGCTTCACACGCACTTGGATTCTGCTGGTAGAACATATTTCGTTTGCGATACATCTCCATCACCGCATCACCAAAGTCTGCTAGAAACTTACCTGGTGGTTGCTCCTCTTCGGCCATCGCGCAACGCAATTAATTAATGTCTTATATAAAAAAAAGAAATTATCTGAGTTCCGAAGAGAGTCAGGGTCAATTGCATGTCAAACGCATAACAACAAGGCACGCCTGGACATGTACAGTCAGATTTGGAGCTACACTCGTAAAGACAACTCTCCCATAAAGAACCAAGCTTCCCTTTGTTAACTTCCTCAGAAGAAAGCTGTTAGCCTGAATTAGCAGACAGGATGCTCATTTTCCACGTATTGCACAAACATTCGCTGTAAACGGTGCTCAGAAACAGCTGATCGGAGTTGATAGCTTTCGAAAAGCACACGGCGGTGCTCGCCTGTTTATTGAGTGATTATTAAACATTAACTTGTCTTTAAAACAAGCGAAGTTTTTTTAGTAGTATAATTGTAAACGACTCTTTCTTAGTGAGCGAACAGACTTAACATTTTATCTTCCTTGCTGCATCTGATTTAATTAAGCGTTACTTTTTCACTCAAGGACTCAATGAAAGCGTGTTTTGTATTGACAGTTGTTGATGCTGGCTTGGCGCCATATTTGAAATAGAAAACAGTGAGCCACGTAAACAAAATACGTTTTTGTTTATGGATTGGGTAGAAGGTTGAAGACAAAGTTTTTCTGTGCATCCAATGGTGGCATAGTGTTGAACGGTGGTGCCTGTGTTCATGTGGATCTGTGTAGTCCATTCCGATGGATCTATCCCGAGAACTCGGGCAAAGGATCGAGGATTATGACGTTACGCAGCTACTGGGTAAAGGCGGTTTTGCCAAGGTTTATCAAGCGGTATGCAGAAAAACCGGCGTAGAAGTAGCCATTAAGGTAATTCTGTGTCTTATTTAACTTTTTGATGTCATTAGAAGTGTTATATAATCGCATAGATAATCTTTCTTAAATATTAGTGCAAACAGAACAGGGCAAAAGGATATGCAGAGCAGAGGCTACAAAGGAACACCTTTCACCTATGCTAACTAACCTACGCGACTGTTTATTCTAGCTTAACCGGTACAGATCGAGAAAGGGCATAGGTGCACTCATGGTATAATTACTGAAGTTCATACGTTCATACAGGCATAATATAAATTTGAAGCATTTTTATTTATTTTAAATTAACTTCTTCAATTCACACAGATCATCTAGTATGCATCGTTTGTCAAACTCGAATCTCAGACTTGATTGTTCAAGACATGGCGCCAGGGCTATTATAGTAATTTCTAACACGTTCATGTTTTCAGTGTCGCACGAATGAAATTCGCGAAACTAATAGACAGCTTTAACGGAGCTTGATGAATTAGGATTCGATAGTTATTTTCGATAGGATTTTATGTATACTGATATGTTTATGTACTTTTGATGTGGACTTTATAAATCAACTCTTTGTACTACTTCGTGCAATTAGCATAACTGTAAAATACTTCTCTTCAAAATTGTTGTTTAAAAAATAGTCAGAGCATTGCCTAATGTTTATTTTATATAGGTAAGCTGTTCAATCATTAAAATATTTTTGACTAAATCTGAAAAAGAATAATAATGCCTTGACTAATTTTCGTGTATCAGATCTACTTATTTTTTAATCCCGTTTATGATATTTTAGGCAGTTTAAAAAAAAGGGTAGTTTCACCGGACATATTAGATGTACAACTTTGTTAGATAGTAAAATAAACACAATATGATTAATACATGAATGTTGTGTAGTCTGGCTCCGGATTACTTAGTCACCTGAATTTTTAATAATGACACTTCCTTCACGTTACCGAAATGAGTGTATTTCAGATGATTGACAAGGAGCAAATGAGACGAGCGGGATTGACGTCTCGCGTACAACAAGAGGTATGGGTTAGCTGCAAATGCACATTGTTTGGATAATTAACCTATCGGTCATATATTAAATAGCTCTTTTTGTATTTTATTTTTTATTTACTTTAAAACTTATTTTATGCAAAATTCAATTGAATTAACAAAACCTATTACCTTTGTTGTTTGTGTTTGTTCAAAAAGGTTTCTATACATTGTCGATTACATCATCCATCTATTCTCGAACTTCTAACATTTTTCGAGGATGACAAGCATGTTTATCTCGTGGTGGAATTTTGCCACGGCGGAGAAATGCAGAAGTACCTTGAACAGCGGGGTACCCTCGACGAAAATGAAGCAAGACATTTTCTTGTACAGGTGAATTTGGTTCATTTACATCCCATATATACCTTCTCTATTTACTACACTCTTTTTTACTACTTTGGTTTAGCTAAATTGGTTTAATTATCTTAGTCATATTACTGGATTTGCTTGCATCCTAGATGATGTCGTGCATTGTTGCAAGCGCTTGGTAGCGTAATTCCTTACAAATACAAGCGTGAGCACCTGTCTGCAGAGCAGAAGTCTGATTTCGAGTTTATGCTCTCGTTGAATGTTAATTGTGCTCGTTATCTTCTCGTTGCTATCAGATAGTTCATGGGATGCAGTATCTTCAGAATCACAGAATTCTTCATCGTGATCTATCGCTGAGCAACCTTCTGCTCACATTAGAACAACAGGTGAAAATAGCCGATTTTGGACTTGCAACTCAGCTGCGTTTCGCGAACGAGAAACACACTACGATGTGCGGCACGCCCAACTATATTCCTCCCGAAATCGCTACCCGAACTGAGCACGGTTTAGAAGTCGATCTTTGGTCTCTTGGCTGCATGCTATATACGTTCCTTACTGGTGCGCCACCTTTCCACGACTTCAAGGTAGGTAACCCGGCCTAATCTTAATTAGTTTTTGGAAAAACGTTTTTCATCGAAAGTTTGCGTCGATTTTATTTCAGCTAGGTAATTTTGTTTGGTTAATTAATAATTTAGTCCGGAGACCCGTTTAACTTTAGACATGTATTTACAGACTTCGGGCTTTGACTCTGGCATTGTCCGCCGTTTCTCTCTTAACTGAAGTACGTGCATTTGAAGGTAAAAGTTTCATATACAGATGGTAACCTATTCTATTACTCACCATAGTTTATATCTATACTTAAAATAAAGATTATTTTATTGATTATCATTTATATTTTTCATTTTAGGTCCGTAGCACGTTAACAAAAGTTGTGATGAGTAGCGTGTATCTGCCGAGTCATTTGTCTGTTGAGGCCCGAGATCTTATCGAGCGCCTTTTGCAGAAGGATCCTCGGAAGCGGCTGCCCCTAGCCGATGTCCTTTCACATCCTTTCATGTGTCGGAGCACTTCATTGCTGAAACGAGTGCCATCCAGGTGGGTATACTATGCTCATTTCTATGAAATAATTGAAATCATATGAATTCGTATGATCAGGTACATCCTGGTATAGTTTAGTATATTCTGAAATGCCAGTTTTGTCCATATACCATTCAGTTAATGTTATGAGATCTATTCGAGCGTTTTCGATACTCGAGTTTCCAACGTTACTTTTTTGTTCATTTATTCTTCAGGGACCAAAAAGGAACAAGTCTATCGGAGGGTTTCAGAGGACCGAGTGAGCCATTAAACACAACTCGACTGAAGCCCACCCGAATCAAATCCGGCAAATTAATGCTCTCAATCCTCGATTCCGGCGAGGTCTGTACCACAGTTCTTCTAGACGAAGTTCAAAATTTTTGCTTGTTATAAACATTTTCCTTGCCAAATTTGCGGTATTAAGTGCCAAGATACATTGAAATAAACTTGAAAGTATCTTAGGAAATCCGATAATTTTAATAGCGTTGACTTCTATGGAAAATTCGCGTATTACAATTATATTTGGCTTGTGATAAAATCAAGCAGTATAGATACTATGACAGCTAATATAAGGCTTTGCGTTCAATACAGGTGTGCGTCGAGTTCTTAAAAAACGAAAATGTATCTAGCGTTTTGCGGGTATCCGCAGACGGTCGCTGGATTGTTGCGTATAGGTCAGGAGCCGCTTGGCACCCCACTCAACCACCTGCACTGCCTATTGACGGAACTGATGATCGCTATTGCTTTGATCGTCTACCACAGGCATTGTGGAAGAAGTACGCCATTGCATCAAGATTTGTACAACTTGTGCGCCAAAAGACTGTGAAGATTATTCTTTATCAGGTGAAAGATCATAGCATGCAATCCAGGATTCGTCGGTACAAATAATCCACAGCCCATTCACCTTTAACTCACAGCGTCCTTCAGAAATTCATTATGCATTTTTAGTTTACAGTATATCTAAGCGCAGAATTTCTAGAGTCATAACCCTACATAGCAGGTCTCTGGGATTAATAAGGATACGTGTCATTATTTATCATGAGGTAAAGAATTCAAAAAAGAAAAAAATATGATACATTTCATCGCATTTTATTACCTTTTTCAGAAAGATACGTCCTGTTTCCTTATGGAAAACGGCGACGTAGAGCTCAAGATTGGTAATACGAAGAAACTGACTCAACTTACCGACGGTTCAGTGAAGTTAAATGGGCAAATCGTGAGTATAATGGCCTTGGACGCACAAGATCATGAATTAATGAAAGGTCTTACGGTCAAGCTAAAGTCGCTTGAAGAAGCCATCTCGGCAGTAGACCCCAGCTCGGATATGTACCCCGCTATTTTCGGAAGGCGTGCGGCCACAGACACTCCGTCAAAATCGAACTTCACTCTTGCAACTAACTTTACTTCCTTGGTTGATCGAAGTCCGGAGTCAGTACCAGAATCCGATGCACGTGGTGCTCGTGCAGTACGTGAAGTCCACGTTGATGGTGTGGGTTTAGGAAAGCCTCTGGCCGGTGGTGGCGTCTGTGTACAATTCTATGATAAGACTCAATTATCTGTTTTGGCGGGGCGAAAGCAAGTTGTGTTTACAGATCGTCATGGCATTCGCACTGAGTATCCCGAAGGTTCTTTGATGCCAGCATACGTGCGGCAAAGGTTAGATCATCTGCCGCGGGTTATGGAAATGCTCAGGTGAATGAGTGCCATTACACATCGCTTGCGTTGACAGAGTTGCGTGATGTCAATGAAGACATGTTCGCATCCTTGAGGGATCTGAACCCGTTAGCCACATTGATCTTTACGTACTAAATTCATCAATTACGTGTACTTTCGTACTGTTGTATCAACGTACTACAACCTCTCCTTATGCGTAATTATTAACAGTCAACCGATAAAACTATCTCGGAAACTTCGCACAATCAAAACAATAATTATGTATACATGTGCATTGTGAATAATACCTGTATATACGATATACAATTGATGTATATATAAAAAAAAAAAAAAAAGTTAATTACCTGGGCTGTATAGTTTAGAAATGGGTTTCTCAGTTTATATGCCATTGATAGATACATATTAGTGGCAGTCAGCACAGTCAAGTCCGCTCAATTTGTTCATAGAAGGAACATCTCGTTTATAACGCTGTGTCATTGATACGGCACCAAAATCGATCTTTTAAGAATAAAGTTGTTTACACATATTCGTCTATGGGAATCACGCTTAATAGTATTGTCGCCAACAGGATAAACCTATAAGACAAAAAAACATTTGGTTTTAGAACCTATAATATGATACGGTAAACCAGAAATAGAAGTTATGGAATATATGCGCTGCATAATAAAAGTTTTTGGTTCAAAATGTATGCATCTTATGCACTGAATTTGAAGAATAAAGTCAACTTATTAAGCAAATCGTTGTGGAAAACCCATAAATATTTTTCAGTCTGTACCAGGCTCCTTTGTTTACATCTTACTCATGTGATTCCATTATTCCATTATAAGCGTTAACAGTGAAGTTTCTTCAGTCAATTAAAATTCATTACAATTTTTTTTAAATCAGAAAACCAGTAGTTACAAAACGTTATGCAGACGTTAATATTTGAATTGCTTTTCTACCGTTGGCGATCTATCAACGGCGTGTAAACCCTTATGTGCCCACGCGACTTGCTAAAGCTCAGTGCACACGACAATGAACCTAATGTATTTATTAGTTACATTAATGCAATTCACATTAAGTTCGTATTCATAAATGACAAAAATGATATAAATATATTTTAGGACAAACTTAGACGATCGTTTCATTATTTTTATTATTAGCATTGTTGATATTAATTGTACCATTTATCTTATTTACACGTTACAGTATTATTTGGCTTTTCCGGGGCTATCCGGTGCTTAACGATCTGGCTAATTTCGTAGCTGGCTTGGAAAGATTCTTTCAATCTTTCATATGGAAGCTATTAGCTCTGTTTCTAAGTTACCAGTTTTAGCTACTGCTTAGCAGGACGGTACTGCAAAAAACTTTGGACAATTCAAACTGAGTTCACCATACGCATCATTACGTATTTCTCATATACAATCACACGTCAAATTCGGCCAAAAAAAATTACAGTTAGGATTCTTCTTAGTGTTTGTTCATCTATGGGTACAAACGATACTCTACAGGTTAAAGATTAGGTGACTCAAGCAGTTTTTCCCATTCAATGGCCGCATCGTAGACCTGACATTTCAGCCAGTAGCGATAGTTCTCTTTGAAATCTGGAAGTAATTCGAACTGGCGGCCCAGCACAGAAAGAAAACAATTGTCGACAGGTTCCAAATCGAGAAGAGGATCCACCTCTGCGCCGTGGGAACCTCCCGTACTGTTTTGATTGCCAGCGCCACCTGGATGAGCTCCCGGTAAACGATCATACCGCCGTCGATGAAAATCGTTAATAGCCGCCTGGAGTGAAAATTCCTCCGCCTTCATAAGAAGCAATCGAAAGAATATAGCTTTTAGTAAAGAGACAACTTGAATGAAGTCAGCGCAATTAAAAAACGACCGGAACTACTTTCCCAAAAATAAAACATAGAGAAAAAAGGGAGAAACAGTATCAAAATTTCTAGTTGTGAATAACTTGGAAAATGAATTGGCCTCTTAGTCGCTTACGAATTTCATTGCATTTATTTATTACTCATGTATTTTTTTTACCTGGAAATCCCAAGGACGCGCATCAAGATCACTTCCGTACGCCCAGTCGTCCCCAAGGCGATGGCGTACTTTATGATAGATAGCTGACATAGTCTTCATGTTTGTTTTTCGCCATTGCCGACCCAGATACTTAGTTTGCATTTTAAGTAACTTTAGGGCGTATAATTGCAGCATAGCCTGGCGTACCTATTTTAATGAGAAAGATAGTAAATATTAATTGCATAATACATAGGCGTGTGATTTCTGAACAGCAGACTATAGCTGCAGATATAGAGCATGCGTCAAGATCACGGTAAGAATACATTGTGCAAGGATTAGATAAACGTATATAGCAAATGCGTAAACGAACAATGAGCGTGGGTTATTTTTTACCTTGAGAGCACGCTTAAGGATCGGAGCGCTTTTGAACACTACCAACATCATGACGCGCGAATGCTTATTTTTCGTCAGTTTATTCAAGATGCGCAAAAGGTTAATGCACGCGAAGACGTTTCGCCAACAGTACGATTGATCAGGCACCTAAATCGTTTATCGTACCATCACATAGAACGAAGAGAGCGCACCCAGAAACATCACAATGTGAGCAATAAAAATATTAGAAAGGCTCATTCTTTGAACAGCTATCTTCCAATGATGCATAAATCATATGTGTAAGAGAAACCGTATTTTCCAATAATGTTGTCATCCTGCCAGTTCATGTGCCCTTTTTTAAACGGTATTTCGAAAATCCGCATTTGAAACATTTGAGCAATTCATACAAAATGCTAGCAAAAACTAAAGTTTTACCTCAGTGCAACCCTCCATCATTTCGTGCACCAACTCGGAAGATCGTTCAAGAACAACTCTAGGAAATTCGAAGAAAGGTAGAGTGTGTCTCGCCGCCGCATATGATACCACGTTCTGATTAAAGAATTTTAAAACAAGAGGAATGCAATTGGCAAACATTAGCTGCTGCGCGATGTATTCAAACTGAAGACAATGTGAGATTTTTACATGCTTCAATAGTAGTAACAGTACAGCCGCGATTGCCTTCACCAGAACCTCCTGCAAACAAAAAAAGACAACAGCAGGACAGTCAATCCATGAGTTTTTGTCAACATTCGTAGTGTCCTATAATAATAAAGACGACTACAAACGGCGAGAGACCATTGTAGGTTTTTTGTAATTACCTTATGTCGATTAATATCAAAACCAAGAAGGGCGCCCTGGATACCGGACGCACAATTCTCGGGTGACGCGTCTGCGGTCGGCAGAATATCCGCCAGGATGTTGACTGATTCGGTTTTGGCCTTCGAAGTTGGCGCAGCGGCCAGCAAAATCTTTAGCAACGAGATCATATGTTGAGGCATCTGCGGAAGAAGGGTCTGATAGAGCCTAGAAAGGAAGGCAACAGCTTATCCGTTGATGAATCTGTCGGTTAGGTAAAACATCTGTACTCTCGATTTACAATAAGAGATGTGAAACGCATGAAATGACGGTGTAGAATTGAAATATTTGCTAGCTATGGTATTCTAGTGAAAAACGAGTAAGCCACGGACCGTTCTGCTGGTGTATCCTGCAATTCGACTTGATGAGTGAATGGATGTCTCTCAATTTGCATCTCGCGCATAATTTGAGCTTCACTTAACGGGGTGTACTTGTGGCGTTCGAGGACTCGCAGACCTTGAAGGATTGGTTCTGGCAAACCAGCTAACGTAGTCCTATAGGCAGAAATAGTAGAAAGTAGCGTTTAAGTTTTTAACAGCAAATTGTCACAACATCTCCTTACGAAGGATACTTTGACGTGTACATTTCAATAAAATAGACAGTGAACATCATCGGCAGATAGCGTATATTACTAAACTATGTGATCTATTTTTATGACTGAAATCCACGAATCTTAAAGGTAATAAGAAGCGGGAGCATTTTGTTTATCGCTCACGTGTCATTTGGCAGTTGAAAGCAGACAAATTTCATTCGCGCCTGAGCGAGGAAATTATCAATGTCTCGTAACGCAGCTTTTGGCTGCCACGGCAGTCCTCGCCGATCTTTAGAAGTCTTTTCCTTATCGTCGCTGTTCGCTCTTTCGCTACTTAAACCATTTTTGGTGTCTTTCTCTTGAGAGTCTGAACGTGCGATTTGTGGCTCACCTACCGCCGCTGGTTCACCGCTAATGATGCAACGAAACCGAATACATCACCCAAATTAATTCACAGGGTTATATTATTTTCCTGTTAATATTTGCTATCCATACCAGTACCTAGTTAGTATATATACGTATTCGGATTTCATTATACTAATTTGTAAATAAAGGTGTTTTTTTCTTTAACTCAACTCAAATTAAGCTAATTCAGCTGTAATTCTATACAGATTGACATCTTGAGCAAATATGTAAAGAGATCTATTATCGTAGATGATAACAGTCTGCTTGCTTCTTACAGGGGGCGTTCATCAGGCATTCCGTCTGGCAATTCGGTTGGGTCAATATTAGTCTGTTCGGGCACAACCCCTCCATTCGGTGGGCCCCCACCCGCTCCAGGTTCCTGGTCATCCATTGAACTCTGCTTCACTAGGCTTTGACGTTTGAATTGGCCCCGGCTTGACTTCCTCTGTTGCTGCACCTCAATCATGTCTACTAGGGAGGCAGGTGGCGATGCAGGCCGCATTCCCTTTACTACGTCTGTCGTGTCAGGCAATGCTGCCGGCAGACCTTCCTAATTAAGGAAACGACGTCGATTGTCGTTATTTTTTCACATCAATATACATATTTTAAAGCTAATCAGAGGTAAATTTCTGTATTACTTGCTCATTTATACGATATGACTTTTATTTGAAAAATAAAAATGTGCGTTGAAGCTTACAAACTAGCTAAATGCAACATTTGCTATACGTGCCTCATATTAGAGGTACATATATATATATATATATATATATATATATATATATATATATATATATAATGTGTATAACTTAGCTTATAAATTGCTAATTAAAAATATAGAAAGATGCGAAAAGTTCATTTAGATTCAGGTTCGACCTACTCTCTGGCGAGCATCGGCTTTGAGTTGTTTGAGCTCCTCAATGCCACCAAGCGATAACAGTAGTGATTTCCATAATAAAAGAAGTAGCTTTTTTACAGGAAAATGCGGAGATGACCCATTGCAAAACGCAGTCACCATTTGAAGGAGACTCAACGCCACCAAACTGTCTGGAGAGCTACTGGTCGGTTGAGACAATTCTTCACAGAAAGTGGCTTTTAGCAACCGTTCACTCCTGCTAGAGTCTGGCCCAATATGACGGAATACCTAGAATAAGTAAAATCGAACAATGATAGTTTATAATGATAGAAATGAATCACATCTCTGCTTATGCACGACATTTAAAGAGAACTTGCAAACTGCTGAAAAGTTGCTCATGTTGCAAAGTTGCTTATGTCCTTATCTTGCACACTAATATAATAATTATATCACGTCAGAAAGTGTGAAGGATTAGAACATTTGTACCTCAGCAATAGTACACAGCAGAGACACGATTGTACGAAGCTTCCGTGAATCTGCAAGGCACAGCGTATTACTTGGCGGAGCTGGCCGTTCGGTTTCCAGTCTCAGTAATTGGAGCAACAGGGGCCACGCACCCTGACAATAAAGTAGGAGGCAATTTGTGCGCACGTTTGCAATCACGCGCGCACTCCTCTCCGACAATTCAAGTTCTGTAACGTCAGCTTCGGCCCACGTTCCCTAAAAGTGTAACGTACCAGAAACATCGCCGCAAGACATCAGCCATAACTTAATTCGGTGTAGACACGTTTACATTATTGAATCATTCTGAAAAACCTATAGATTTGAAAAGCTCACATCATCGTCATTTCGGCAAATATTAACATGAGCAAATTTCAAAAAGTTATGACACGTTTTAAGGTATATATTCATTTTTAATTTAACAAGCGATACGCTACACTTTAGAATAATCGACACTGATATTATTAATAATGAATTAAAAGTATCAGTGTGTAACGAAATACATTTATTAGGTTTTTTATTGTAGCAAGTACCTGCGAAATATAAAGCAATGCGCTGACAGCGTCACTCCGGATGTCCTCGTTGGCGCTTTCAGCTGCTTCCAGAAGACGCCGAACGATAGCTATCTCGTTTCCTGACCGCCAAGCGGAAGCACCCACAAAGCGAGTTAATTTTTCAGGGCCCAATCGGAGCTCTGGCTCTTCTGAGTACGAATAAAGTTCCGAAAGCTCCACCTACAAAATTCATTTTTTCTACACTTGTTGATTCTGACCAAATACTTGTTTTAACATGAACTAAGTTTCATTCGCTCATCACTATAGTATTTTTATATAATACAGGTTTTGAATTTTGTGTCCGCAACTGCGTTAGTATTTAGTCAAAATTGGCTTTTTACCAGGTAATTGGCATCTCAACTGCGGTGTACTTTTTTCTTATATACTAGGTAACTTTTAGAGAGACATACAATACCAAGTTGTGTAATTATTCAAAACCTGTCTGAACACAGAGCTACTTATATTCTATTCAGAATTTAAAAGAGACAAACTAGCAAACGAATGTAACTGACAAAGTGAAGGCATCTTCGGTCAGTCTTTTCTTCTATCGTTGTGTTCCAAAAAACCCAAAATATTCAGCATAGGGTATATAACAGCACCAGTTGCGACCAACGCTGTTCGTCTTTTGGCAATCCTGTTGAATTATAGATATGTAATTTGTAGCATAACAGTAATTCTAAGATTTGGATAATTGACTCTCTATCTCACTTCCATTTGTAAGCTTTAACTATTATAGAAATATATATATATATACATATATATACTTTACAAACGCACGCACACTCACCTGCAGCGAATCGGCGTCCGCATACTGAAAGTCAAGATCGCCTAATTCCGGCCCCATTCCATTTGCCGTGTCCATCATGGTCAGGCAAGTTGCGCTCTCCAATTGTTCCAGCTGAACAGTTGGCTATGCCGGCCGACCTATGAATTACACTTCTCCGAATATACTACGACGCACACAATCCCACATTTGGCCACTTTAATTACAGAAGATGATATAAACAATCAAAAATGTTAATGGACGTCTACAGTGACTCCTCTGTACTTTTCTAAAGACTTGTGCCTACTGTCCGGCTTTCATATGATTTGAGTTGCTGCGTAAGTGTATGAGATTACAACAGTGCTACCTTGATCATGACATGCCTCTGTGTTTCGGGTTGTTTTTTTTTTCGTTAACACAGATAGATCGTCGCTCCTTAGTAGATGCCGTTTGAGCACGACCGACAGGAGCCGCGATCTTTAGTGGCCCGTGCAGTACTCACATCGAGGGCTTCTAGGGGTGTTTCGATATAGAGTTGGAGCACTAAGTAACTACTATGTTGAACCAGTTGCTATATTTAAACATTTTGTGTTATGGTGTTTAAAGGAAATCTATTTCGATTCGAAATGTTCAGCAGAGCAATTCTTTAGAGCAGTTCTTTAGACAGCAAGGTTGATTCCCTTTGAAGCAAAACAGGTTAACATGCAAAGCTATATTTCTGTCCAGATATTGATTTTATATCATTCAGATTTCTAGAAAAACCAGTTGTTTAGTTTTCAATGTAGTAATATCTATATCCTATGTGGTATGTGCAGTGCGATAAGTAATTGACTCACTGACATATCTAAAATTTATTACTCTAGATACTTAATAAAAATGCATTCTGCAAAATTAATCCTACCTGTAACAAACAACTTACTTTAATGAAAGCCCTGGTTAATGTGGTGTCAGGGGCATTTTTTAGGGCAGTTTTACACCTTTACCTGATTCTCAGTAACGTCTATCGAATGTATAATAGGTTTAAATCATACTCGAACCTGAATATATTCCACTGATATTTGTAATTACAAATAAAAATGCATAGTCACGTCCAAGAACCACTTGCACCACGAACTGTGGATCTGCTTTTAATTTACATAAAAAGCTTAATTTCTAGTCTTTCGTCCAATAATTCGTTTTTATTTACAAGTTGTTTATTCATTTATTTACTTTTCTATATTCTAGCACTCGATCATTATAGCTTTAATACACTAGCTCGGCGATCTGTATCGTCTTTTTTTCGCGGTTACATTAATTGTTCGTAGAAAACATTATACTGCGTACGGTGTCAATTTAAAATCCGTTATAATGCTATCCGTTATAAAGAAACCAACAATCAGACAATACAGGCGAAAACAACTGCTGCTTCTTTTATCTGAAGTAAGACACAGTGAAACACTGCCACTTCATAATTGTACTTCTGTTATATTTATTTCCTAGAAAAATGTCCATAGTGCCATATAGTCCATGATCGAAGTCAGATTTCCGGCATGGTAGTTTATTCGAAATTCTACCTACAACAATTTCTAAATGAATAATTTTCTGCATTTCGCTACTGAGATTAACAAAACATTGTGTGTTTGTCATAAATATAAGTTTATTATTAATACATTCTCTTGTGTCATACATACAAAATAATCTCTGTTATCTCCATTTCTAATATGACTACTAGGTTTATATATAACCTATTTACAGTTGTGAACATAAACTCTCACAGCGAACACATCCGATGATTTAGGGATGAAGCAAATATTATCATACCTTAAAGGAAACAGCTCCATATTTGGAGATTCTGTCAAAGGTACACCACCTTCGACGAATCTCGTAAGCTTTGCCTTTTTGAATCTACTCCCTAGATAAATCTGAATAATTTAGCTTTGTTAGCGTAAGAAATAGCTGTTTAACTTAGACACATGATTAAAATCTTGATGAATAAACAAGTACTAACAAATAATATGAGTATGTATACATCTAAACGCTCATTCGTTTTACGGGAAAATTCGTATCATAAAATGTAGTTCTTTCTGCGACAGAGAAACAATTCGGTAATTGGTTGCACATATCAAGAGACCGATTGTAGTAACATGAGGTTTGCGAATATCTGTTAAACGATGAGTAAGCATCCGTGCTATGTTATTGACATGGGTTGGACGGGAAATCCTCTGCTATTTTCAAATTTACAGAATACTGATAGTTCCTCTGTATTTGTGCTAACTATTATGGGGTATGAGCAAATCTCGCCAGATAGCAGAAGAACATGGTTGTGCTCCCAAGAAGAACACATCCTCGTTTAACTCTAGATGGCTTGTTTATATCATTATTAAAACCCATTATAAATTTAAACAACTAATGGTCATATTAGAATATTTCGTCCGTGAAAAGTGCTATATCCAGGAGGTAGGAACTCGTCGGCATTATCTTGCATTAGAAGGCTCGCATCATCGTCATAACGGCTAACACAAGTACAAATCAGTCGACCCTTTTGTCGCCGCAAGTACCTAGAGGAAAATAAAATACATACAGCAGAACATTAACTTGCATTCTATTATCTAACCAGTGTGGCGTGAAAGCATCTACTAATTTCGTGGAAAATTTGGAAAAACTCCATGTCTAAGTAAGCAATTGAAATTTTCAATTTTGAAAATGTCATTGATTTCATTATTTTTGTATATTGGGCAACTAACCTTTTTAATAATTTTATAGGGGCAACCGGAAACTCGCGGTCAATTTCCAGATTGTCTCGATACTGAATCACAACGCCCGCAACCAAAAGAACCAACCACAGTAAGATGAATACAACGTCTACCATAGCAAATGGAACCTGTTAGGGGTAAATATAATTATAATTAATTAATTTATTTATTTTCAGTGCCTTCAACTTTCTTAATGGATTAACGAGTTTGATATATATATATATATATATATATATATACACTTTTACAGGGGTTTCAGAAGCGGTGGGTTAAAATTTGTGATTAGGCCATACTTTTTTGTTAACGTATCTCCATACTGTACCTGATTGTGGGTGTATATAGATGTAGTTGCTTCAAAACGTGCTCGAGCCACATCGACGATATTAGAGAAGGTCGAATGCAGGAACACACGATCGACAGCGTACAGACTGCAGAATGATCCAACTACTGATGAGGCAACGATGCTAAGCAACTGAGTGGTCGGTAGCAATAACGCTGTAATACTCAACATGCTGCAGATGGTCATGGTGCGAAACGCAAACGCCGACCGAAGTAGCAAGACGTTTCCAAGGGGAGTGAACGAGAGAAATGCAGCAACTAGCAGGCCCAAAAGAAATCCCGACGGTATGACAGCCAAAACGGGAATTCCGAAAAAGAACCACAGGCCTAGAAAAAACAAAGAGCCTAGGGCTGAAGCAAGAACCGCAGCGACCGGTATTAGCAGAGGCTCGAAGGCTAACAGAAACAGCAGGAATGAAGCAGCCGTAATTTGTGTCTTGAGGAAGCGGTGTCCGGCAAGTGTCATGCGTAGAGCTAAGGCTGTGACCAAGGCTAAAGCTACAACCGAGCTTGTCGACGTTCGGCAAGTAGCTAGATCAGGGTAATCGGCACAACCTAGGGTCGCTACTGGGGTGTAAGCCGCAGAAGTTTCATAACCACTCCTGTAGAGTTGACGCACAAGAACACTGTAAATTGCCCTCGTCTGGGGATAAGCTACGAAAAGAGTGCGGGTTCGCGGCGTCTCTGACGCGTGCACTCGAGTTGCATGACGTGGCATACGTCGTGAATCACTCATTAACTGAAGTGCTTCGTGGTAGTCTTCACTGGGTGTCAGATAATACAAATAGATCTCGTAACTAAGTAAAGAAAAGCTGACAGAGCACGATGTGGGATGCTGCATGAGGCTGCCAGCTCGAGCATGCTGAAACTCAAGACTAATCTCGGTGGGCGAAGCCAACTGAAGGCGAAGAAATGGTGATATTCGTAAGGGAAACTCCAATGCACATCCACCGGGTATAGGGTCCACTCTGCTATATCCGACAGCAATGAGGAGAACAGTGAGATTTTGGTCAAATTTTTCATTGGTCAGCTTGACAGCAGCGTTAGTGCACGGCCTAATGAGTCCGGCGTTTCGAGAGCGATGACTTGCGTTCGCAGGAGGCGGACCAGACCAGTCCCCGATATACGAAAGTGTTACATTCGCGCCATATTTTGTATGCGCCTGTAAGATGAGTAAATGTAGAAAAGACACGAGTAGAATGTCGAATGAATAAAATCTGTGAGAATATACAATCGTTTATCTGGCCGTATGTTATATTAATGATATAAGACATGCGCTGCACGGTAATATAATGGAGGGTGGTAGCCAAATATTCTTTAAAGAATACCTCGTATGCACGAATCGTTTGCTAAGACAATGGACACTATTTGTCCGATCGCAAAGGCACAATATGAATCAAAGACCTATATAGACAAAAAACAAATAAAAATCGAGATGTAGTCTTTAGATATCAATAACTACCATACTAGTTTCTGCCGGCCCACAGATACTGTGGCCCGTGCTTAGCCGTCGCCTTCCTACCAGCACCTATGAAAGATTCTAAGAACAATTTTTAGTATTTTTTTTAACACTTTTACCAAAAACTGTTAAAAGAAGACCGGTATATATTTTTGTTTAGTTCTAAATATAATGACTTCTAGTCAGATTGTCTTGTTAGCCATGTTTTATATATCTGACTGTATCCCACGCAGGGCACCTTTCCCCATAAATTCTTTAGTTAATTAAGCTTCAATCTTATTGAAAGCGATCTATTTTTTAGCCCGATTTTTAACGACAGAGCTAGCTTTTCGCGTAAAATAGGGGTTTTGGCTTTCCCGGTAAAAAAAAAACTGCTGCATTTACACACTTTCTATGCTATTATGAGTTCAAGGAGTAAACGGGAATGGGCAACCAGGAATTTTGAGTAACATCAAAATAGTTAAGCCTATATGCAAGTGCCGCGGTCCTGAACCAAAAATGTTCAGCGTAAAACATCCGTTTAATTATCGACAAGTAGCAGCGTTGGCTGACGTCACGTAGCGGCTGATTGATAGTGCGTTCGTTTTATCTAGATACGGTTACAAGTATAAGATTGCTTTTCTACTCAGAAGGTTGAGCGCGTCGTTCGATATGTTTAGTCGAGCTTGAGTCCGCAAGGAAGCCCCATTGTTTCGTAATGTAAAAGTTTGCAATGTCAACAATCACAGGCACCTCACTTTCTGCAAACTTTCTGCAAAAATAAGTATACTGGTGAAAAATAGACATAAACGGTTTGCGTAATATCTTAAGCATCCGTTTCATTTCGGAATCAATTATTGAAATATTGTATCGTTATCTATATCACTGACTTGCAAAAGAAAATTTCCAAAACGATAGGTCAATTAGTGCTTTGTCAGGCTAACCCGCTTTTTACCCTATCCATATGCTGTTCATAAAAGCGACAATGTAACGCTCTTTTGACAGTGTCGCTCTCTTAATGCTATAGCACAAAGAGAGTGACAAGTAAACAGATGATCGTCGCAATCATATAGAAATATTTAATACGGCGTTACGATAGCTTTTTTCGCATAAGTCTTGCCACAATAATTTGGAATGATTCTAGATTCCTGAACAAATCCTGTGTTTGACGTCCATTTATGCCCCTTAACAACTCATCTAAAGCACCTCCCAATGTTAGTAATATAATTGAGCTCCGCACCCCACTGTTCAAAGGTATTTTTCTTCGTGGAATCAGTCCGCTACGGTGCAGTTACTGTTAATGCGAATAATAATTACGTTATGCATATATATGTATATATATATATATATATATATATATATATATATATATATATATACTTTAAGGAGTGGGTGCAGCAAAGAAATCGAGGCTACTAGTACAATAACTTGTTTATGGTTGAAGCTGGAAATGTGACGCTTACTTAGTTGATTTTAGTTAACATAAAGCTGGGCTAGAATGATATAAAACCACTCAATGTCGTTATACCGAATCAGTAAGTTTTGATGAATCGCCATTCGATAAGACGACAGCACAAGTGAACACTGAACCTGGAATAATACGAAGGCGAGCTCTCCGTCGCATTCTGCTCTAACAATCCTTGACTCGCGGGGCTGAAGCACAACGGCCCCATACGGACTCCGTTCCTCATCCGTAACTCGCATTGTGATGGGTTTATTGAGGTTAGCGGTGCTAAGTTTCTCGAGTTCATTTTCGTCGAACGAAGTGCGTGCAAGGTCAACTCCTTGTACAGTGGCTGTTCCTAAAAGAACAACGGCATTCCAAGACCACAGTGATAAAGCCATAGTGATTTTTAGCTCGCTAATTTTTCGGTTACTACCCTGTTGGCGTTGCGGCCCATTCAACACGGCTGGACAGCAACGCACGGAAATCTACAAGCACTTATCACTGGATGGACGCGTCTTTTTTGCCGCGTAGGCCGCTGGTGCAAGGGTAACGACAGACGTACTCGAAGTTCACACGAGTTTGCTGGACAAATCTTTAGTGATCCGCAAAAAATGCTCTCCCAGGCGGCACTACTTAGCGGTAACTGGTCTCGCGCCACCGCGCCCATTTTTAAATGCCTCCTCGCGACACCTGTGATCTGGGAATAGTTTATGCTGCGAAGAGAAGCTTTAGCTTCCCCTTGTCGACAGAAGCTTCCCTGCTATCTGTATTTTGTGTTCTCGTAAGTTCGTTGTTTCCGGCCTCTTTAGTTGTTCTTCCATAGAGTCCTCAGGCTAGTGTCGATTTGTTAATAAAGAGTCGTAACGTGTTCTAGTTCAATTTGGTTTTGGCTTCAGGACATAATTGTTGTTCCAACTGATATAATTATGGCCCGGCTTAATTTCTCTTGAACCTACTACTCATTACCGGGAAATAAGGGTAGAAGAAACAGTTAGTTTTATCGACGAGATACGTCTACGTGAGCACTTCAACCGGATAACGGGATTGGTGCTGCAGAGTAAACAGTTACTAGAAAAGAATCAAAGCTTCAATATGAGCAGGATCATCGAACTGATGATGTAATTGATGAAAGACAATGACCGAATAGTTGCTACGCTATAGCAGAATTATGCAACAGGGTCTAAAGGGAATTACAAGCGAATCACTGTAGAGATGTAGAAGCAAAAAGAAATCCTAGAAGCCGCGTAACACCGGCCAAATACGTTCATGCTTGAATAGGCTTATGAAATCACCGTGGAAAGGTAGTAATGCGTTAGCTGGAGTAGGGTAAATGCAGTGGGATAATTGTTGGTGTATACTCGACCTGAAGCTAACGCTCAGCTGGGCGCAAGATAATCCGGTGAAATCAATCGACGGCAAAATAGCTACCGGTACTTGATATGAACACATGGTTCTATTTAGCGCACAACGTAAGCTCGTACCACTCCAAATTAGAATAGCGTCTGTTAACAACTGAATATGAATCGTAACGGCTGATAATGTTTAGCTGAGGCAAATATGGCGGATGCGCACCATCAGGTAATCAAATATTGATTTGTCTGTACCTCATTAGACCAAGTTGCGTTATCGTTATTCAGAGGTATTAAAATGCCCTGATAAACGTCAAGATGGCCGAATATAATTTGAACTCTATTAATTCTGTTTTATAGAAACTGAGGATTCCTTCGAAAAATCGTCAGTTAGCGTTGTATTTATACTCTGAACAATGCTAACACTTGACCTTCAACCTGTGATAGGATGAGACAAATCATCACACCGATGAAGCGTAGTAGCGTTTTCGTTGATCCAACGCAACTACACGTCATAGCAAATATTGTGAACTCCCGTAGCTGCTTTAGGAATAATTACGAAATTCCATTAGCCTGTTACTCGTGGCCTAGTTGTCACGAAATATTATTTTTATAGTTAATGTAATTATTTTTAGCTCGAATTTAAGACGAATAGTTATTTTTAACACCGGGGGTTGCTTTCTCGAGTTCCCCACGCTCATCGTGGAGACTCTATTCACTTGCCTGGATTGGTAACAAAATATTGGTTCTACATACAGGTTGTAAAATAAGAACAGTAATTCAGTGAACTTAACGTGACGCAATGGCTTTCGGTGTTTCTCACAGCAGAAGCGTATGACAATTCAGTCCCAATAATATTAAAAGCCATTGTTCTTCTATTCACTTTTTTTTAACAACACTTAATGTTCTAATATTTTTTTTCCTTTTTAGTATCATTGTATGTTTTAACGAATTTATGTAGGCGACACGTAACCTGCACTGTATAGCGAAGGGTCTCACGAAATTTCTATCGTATTATTTGTAATCAACAAAGCTAAAAGTACAGTTAATCATCTCTGCACGACATGTAAGTTCAGCTTCCGCTAAGCCAGTTTTCATCGACACAAACCCTACCGGGACTTGTCATAGAGCTTTCGAAGAGTTTCCCTCAGATCGCAACGTGCACGCCAGCACAATAGCGAACGAAACGGCCACCACTTACAGAGTCTGCAGTACCACTACCTGTAACAGAGAAAAAACCGATTGCTGGTAGGGGGATGTTGCTCTATTGCCTGTAGCCATGAGGTAATTCTAAATCTACTCAAACGCCCTTTCAATTTATAAGATGTCTATGTTTTTTTTAACTAAATTTTTTTACTAGTTATTTTGTGCGGGATGTCTTTTTCTATAAAAATATTTATATCAACATTCTAGCACCATACTCTACTTCTGGTACAGACTTGTTCGGTTGTGCCGAGCTAAATTTCATAACAGAGTTGTGCAGTTCTCGGAGAGCTGGACATTGTAAAGTACCCAAAGCCAAGAATACCCAAAATTTCTGCTCTAAACTCGAGTGCCTATTGAAAGGCACCTCATTGTTACTACGGGACGAATAATCAGCTATCGATGTTTAGTGCAGAAGTAATTTTCTTTCTTTTATAATATGTAAATAGGTAAACAGGTTTTAAATGTATTCAAGCCCTAAAGTGTCTAAAATATGTAAGAAATAGATGTAATACATCCTACTTTAGAATAATAATCATGTTAACAAGGAAGTTATCTCTGTAACTTATTGAAAATAGACTAGGACATCTCTATGTCCCAGTATATTTTAATAGAAAAAGCGTGTTGGACGAAACCTCTCGAGGGATCAGACTCGAGATTTATGCTCCCGATAGGTGCATCTTAGACATCTACTTCATTTCGCCTTTTGTCAAGATCAAAAAAATGTAAACTGCAGCTTTCAATATTTGCTTCATGTACGGTTTAGGCTTCATGCCTGAGAGCACTGCTCGAAGGTGGTTTGCAAAGCTCTAAGATGGTGTCTCGGATTTGGGCATGAGTTTTGTTTGAGGCAGCCATCCGAGGTTGTTCAATGAACACAAACAAGTCGTGCATTGATCGAGAAAATGGGCCACTGATACGCGACAATAGTCCGTCCTCTTAGATTTATAGTGGTTTATCGAAAATTTGGAGCCTACATGTCTTCCAAGGCGAAATATGGACGTTACAAATTATTGCTCTCACACCCTCACGCGGGCTAGGAATCTACAAAATAGGTTTTTCCAACTGCCACCTATAACAACTGCTACTGAGTAGCCAGAGCTGGTATCTTCAGATTAATAGAAAATGAGGAAACAATGAGGAGCTTCTGGTAATTTGCCTAATCCATAAAAGAAAGAATCAGATTTACGTTTGCGATGAAGCATGATTTGCATTCGGTACTTTACAAGAGTTCTATGCACTGGGAAATTCCTAACAAAAGCTAGATGGTTAACAACGATCTGCGTTTGAATCGGTGATATCAAGTGAACAAGCCTTTAACCAACCGAAAGGATCGAATAAACAAGGCTAAGTCATCCTTCCCTACGACAATTCCCGACAATATACAGCAAAGCTGCTTCGCAAGAATTTCAATGGAAGGCTCTTTTGGTCCCGCCATATGCTCCAGGCCAACAAACTACCGCCTTTTCTGATCGATAGGTCGCTAGATGAAATTTGTAGCGGTACATTTGACAATGAATAGGGTCTTAAAAATTAACTAGACACATTCTTTAATACTAGATCTAAATGTTTTTAGCGAGAGGTAACAGATAAATTGGTTGAAATCAGGAAGAAGGTCATAGAAGTGGCGACGAATATACGATTTAGCATGTATTCGTGATTAAGTTGTTGCCAATAGTTAAGTGACGCTGACACTTTTTATCTGTCAGAAATAGACGTCATTTTTTTACCAACCTCAAATTTCAATTAAATGATATTGGATGCGTTTTTGTATCTGTTGGTTGGTGCGGCTACCGTCCTTAATTTTTTTCCTGTATTCCAATTAATAAACAGGTCTCAGGTAAATATACATATATGTATATATAGCATACACTTCTACGCTCAATAGGTAGTTGCCTCATGAAGTGCCGTTAGAAATATAACTGAGGTGTACTACGAAAAGTTTTGGAGATGCATCTAATCATGAGAGTGTATATATGTTGGACAGTAGGCATGTGTTTTGAAAACAGGGACGAAGGCCATTATCGTTGAGGTGTAATCTAGGAAAACCTTGCACATGATGACCACAGATCACGACCCTGAGAGCTAATGGTTCTTCTTTTTTTATCGACTGTATGAAAGGCGAAGCAGACGCTCTGACTTCTGAGATGGTTCTTTGGAATAAGATAGGCTTCCTGGCAGTTTTTTAAGCTGCGTTACTCAGGATTCTTATGGGCAAAAAGCGTGTGCGGAATCGCTGTGTGAAGTATCGCTGAGCCTATATTTGTTAAGATTAAAAAACAGGTGTGCTTCATAGTCAATTACCGCTACCCGGAGCGTGTCGCACGTAGTATCGGCGCGCTGCGAACTTCTAAAACACAAAACGAATCGACGTTTTCACGTATGACCGTAACCGCCGATATAAGACGGGCGATGTGCAAGAAACCGATTCAAAATACGTTCTAAGTAATGTTGCCCAAACAACTATGCAAGACAACTATGAATTCAATGCGATTTAATGCGAACTGCCTTTTGAACGTATAATAGCGTTTTTTTTTTGCACGCAGATCTTGCATTCATCAAAAACAAGCGTGACTTTAGCTGAGTCGTTGTCGTAGTTGCTATGTAGCATAATGAACATGACTCATCCTTCTTCTGAGTACTATACTCGAAAAGAGTCACCTCGTCTATGCTAAACGTTTAATGAGAACCAACGTAGCATCTTCGGTAGATTCTTCCTTGCGATAATGAAACGTAATGCATAACGTTGAGAATTGAAAAGTTAAAACTTGCTGTATGTGGAAGATTATGTGTAATAGCTTATCACAGAAACAATACAGTTGTTATGGCTATTATAATTAGGCAGCAAACTACCTTAGGCTGTCGAGTTAAGACCAAGGACCACTTAGGGTCTGCATTGGGTTTACAAGCACAAGCTCGGTGCTTCTATGATAGCTGCCAGGTTACTCTGTTTTAAATTAGAAAATTATGTGTGTATTTAATACGACGAACGAAGCATACGAAAAACGACGTGGAAGGTAACTGAAGAGATACAAGTCTGTAGGACGTTTGCTGGTTGGTTAGTCATTGTAATTTTTTTGCTAGCAACAAATAGTAACAGTACCACGACAATAGTCTTTATGACTTATACGCGGATTAAACTAATCCCAGATGTTCGGGTATCGACTTAGCGAGGTACGGTCGTACAATCATTGCCTAGAATATGCGCGCAGCTGTTGGATTTAACAGTTGTTTTCGTTAAACATGAAGCCAGTGCACTTCTTAGCGAACGTAACATTGTTCAATACAAAATCATCGACGTGTCCTGGTACAGAAGCTCATCGATCAGGATGGATTGATTGACTTTTACGGTATTTTATGTAAGTACTTAGACCTTCTACGGCATATGACTCTCTTTTAAATAAAAAGCACTTGCTAAAATTAACGAGTTATTTTTAAATAGCCTTTAGATGCACAGAAATTTTAGCTCTGCACGCATGTAGCGTATATGAAAGAAACTAATAGGTAATTCTTAGCCCAGTTAAAATAACCTGCCTGTAAATATACCTTGCATATCACATAGAGTAATCCTTCTATAATAAAACTCTAATTTTTTGTGTATATCTGGTGCAGATAATATCTACTGTAAAACATAGGTCCTGAGCTATGTATCATGAAATTTCTGTCACAGGTGGTAGCGAACGCTACGGAATAATGAAATGGGATTTTCTTATTACGGGCCAACGTATGTATCTGTTAAACATAAAGCTTTGTGCTTACAATAATGTAATTCACTGGAAGATGTCTGACATCTAAGTTGGTTCGTTTTATATAGCGTGAAATTCAGCTGATGGTCTAGACAGGAAACATGCAACAGGGGTGTTACAGGCGGGATAATAACGTGCCCAAAATCGAACGAGCACGTTCGACGTAAGCGTATCAAGAAAGCACGGTAATTTTCGTGGGTTTACTTAAATATGATCTTTTAGTGACAGAACAGTACAGGAAATATTAAAGGTACGCTACAGAGATATATGTGAGCCTTAGAAGAAAAGTACAAAAAAATACTATCTACACAATCGGTGTAGCCATGTCCCTACTGATAGGAACGGTGAAGAAAACCTATAATTCAAATATGCTGAATCAAAACTTAGTTGTATTTCGAGGATAACACATTAAAGCTGATAGATTTACGCAATCGTAGAGTACATACATTGCAATAACTTTCTGGATCATCTGTATATTGAAAATATAGTACTTGACAGAATATAGCGTGCAAGCATGACGCATAGTGTCTATGAGTAGCTCGTAAAGCTTACGATAGAGCACGTCAGACAGCCGTGCTTCCGTGCTAGCAATTCGCGAACGACTCGATCACTACACTAACACTTGAGATTCATAGAGCAATATATCGAAAATTTTATAGAATATACATGGTATATCCTACGCAGCATGTCACTATATTTCTGTTTTCGTTGGGAATAGGCAAAAGGCCATGGCATTAAATACTAAGTAAATATGTGTATATAAGGCATATTTTTTTCACTACATGTCACTCGAAAGCAATACTTTGCAATAAGGTGCAGAATTGGTCAAAATTAACAGACTTATTAACATTGGTGAAAACACAGGGCATTAAATATCTAACCGACAAGGACGGTCCGTCAATGTCAGAAGACAGCATCCTCTGTCGATAGATCAGTCGAATATTAATGGTGCACGAGAGAATAGAAATGAGAAAAAGGCTTTTTGTAGCGCTGCTATACGTGTAGCTTTTTTTAAGGGCTTCAGTTATACCAGTTTCGTGGATGATTTTTGGGAATATAGGATAAAAAAAATTTGCTGCTACTCAAATGTTCGATTTGGGCACGTCTTACCGAACTTACTGAGACTTCTCCTATGGAAACCTATGAACTGGCTTGGTTATCGTATGGTATAAGCATTTGTCAACACTAGAACTTGAATCAGCAATATGTACATCGTTACTGCGGTGGCGCAGTTGGAAAGATGCGCACCAGACCACGTCGCCTACACCACGCCGCCCACCCAAGTAATATTAAGCGATATGGAACAGTAAGTAATACAGCATGAACTGTTCTGTGACGGATCATGTGTAACAATGGTTGTATGAAGACCGCAAAGGTCACTGTGACAAGCTTCCAAGTTCTCAGTGAAGCCTAACGAATTCGTTAACTTCGATTATGTGAGATGCCAAATTTTTATGAGCCTTTGATAAAGCACAAAACGAATACGTTGTCAGTTGCTACACGATAGTTACTATGGGATAGCCATAGTTGAGGTAGAACGTTTGCTTATGTTTCCAGTGGTAAACACCTGCACCTACAGCTATACATTATAAGATTATGATTTTAGCTATTCACTTTCCATAGAGTGGAATGCTCCAGGGTCAAAAAAGCATCGACAAAGCGCCGGCCCTTGTGGACGAACAGCTTGTCTTTAACCAGGCCTGTAGCACTTGCTTTTTGTATCTGAAAACTATATGCTGCGAGATTTACGTCCAGCATCGACGTTAGAAATCGCATCAGACGGCTGGAATCCAGCACGAAACCGACTCTGCCCACGTCCTCGGATTCGAGCTCAGGCCACTACGTGTTCTCCGGATTGTACGCAAGCAAAGCTATGACGAGGCGGGGCTGTTCTGTCTGTCCGTTTGCTATTCACAGACCAAAAAACGTTGAAATGCACTGTTTGTATTTTTGAAACATTTTAGGGTGACTGACTTTGGCCATATTTGTTTTTTTGGGAAGTGAAAGCAGGGTACAATGTATTGGGAACGGAACTGAGTACTCATAAGTAATGCCAGTGATGCAGAACGCTTTTGGGGATTAGCCCAATGCATTAATGGTTTCGTAATGCGATCTCGTAATCGCCCGGACAAGCGGGCTTCAAAGATAACCTCTGTTCTGAGCTACCTGTTGCTCCGTATACGGACGAAAAATGAAAAAAGCTAAACTCTTCTGAGTGGAGCATTTCCTAGTCACTTTCAGCTCGTATAGAGGTTGCACGCCTCATATGAGTTACGTCGATCGGACCATTTTGAAAATCAATTGCCTCACGTCAGTAACAGGCCGAAGAATTTGACTTCACGGCAAACGCAACCTTGTGAATAATTACTTCAACAGAACTTTAATGGACTCAGTCAAAATAGGACCGGATTCCTGCAATGCAGTTAATTGGCCATTGGTGCAGGCGATGAGATGTGAGTACTCGAATTTGGGCAGCGACAAATAGACAATCTTCCCGATCAAGGCTACAAGATTCTGATAAAAGACCGACGTTCTCCTCACCGTTCCTTGCTTTTTAACACCGGTGGGTTACAAATTAATGTCAAATGGTTTTCCCGTTTCCAAGAAACACCAGCAAATATATTCAGAGGATTACGATATGCTGTCACCTCAATGAAGAATAAGCCGTGAAATCTCTGGCGTGATAATGTACATGCTAACACATTCATAAGAACATCGCAACCCCAGTATAAGCAAAGATCTCCGTGGGTGTATCATTTTAACCCCGCATTTATCAGCTCTAATATGCACTAGACCTCTTTGTTTCTTTTCCTTTTCTCACAACTGACGAAGCCCGCATAGGAAGACGATCAAGCAAATCCAACAGAGAAAGAAGCGGAAGATTATCCTTAACATGTATGAGGTCTATTTTGGCGATTAAAATAGTGTTTTAGTGACCGGAGAAACCGGTGCCACATATGCATTACGTTCGACGAGGAGTTACCTAGAAGTAGACATCTGGGTCTGGACGATTGAGGCGTGCACTACTGGTACGAAGCCAATTTTTAGATACTTTTTTATGGATGTCGTTCAAATTAGAAGCTGGATGAATATTTTGTTTCTGTCTCAGTAAATAAAGTACATCACTGATGGTAATGTTTTTCCCAAATTCGTTTGTGTGAATCTAAGTGGCGCAGCTTTAGATCTGCGGAACATCATACGTACACTTCGCATAGATGTGGGCTTCGTAACCAATGATCGAAATCATTGGTTAATTCATATATGTTTTCGTGGATTCTAAAATATGATCACTTAATCGCACGCTTCGTGTTAATTCCATACGGAACCGATCCTTATACTCCAAAATAGCCGCGAAACTGGCCTGAATATAAGCGATTAGCCAATAACGCTTGCTGTAGAAGCGTGGTGCACTTTTCTGCTTTAGTTTACTAGTCTTATATTAATTTCTAGTAGAGTCTATCTCCATCCAGGAGCTGAGATATTGCAGATTTAAAAATAAGGAAATAAAGACGTAGACGTACCATACGATGGCGATATCCCGTTTATTATTATGAAAATGTCAATCACTATGACAGCAATTGCTTTTGGAGGGATCTTCTTGCTTTGTAGAATCTAATTATTAGCCCAGCTTCTATACGGTAATCCATGAAATTGTCTGCACCGACTGGGTAAATACGGTGTTTCTATGACGAGCTCAGAACAGTTACACACGAATTTGTATGGGTAGATCACTGTATTATCTAGTAAATTTCATCGCTATTGTACATGTATATAGGCCGGCTGTTTATACATAGAAGTTCGCATTTATTTTTCGTCTGACATGTATACAACGCAGACTTTAGGTGGATGAGGGCAAAGAAATCGGCAAGTGTCTGTGAAAATGAATATCTCTACGTCTCTGTGTCAAATGAGGTATTTTCGTTAATGTACGGATTAAATTAGTTATTCAGCAGTTGTTTGTACTAAAGGCTTGAACGTGCTATGCCAGTGCTATAGAAAAAGCCCGAGTGACAACAAGAACACGTGCTTTGTACGAAGCAATCGGTTTTTGGGACACATCCCGTGGACTTCGTCAGATCAGTTAATGGAACATTCAGCTGCTAAAATAACCGCAATATTGACAATCGGTCGTTTCATAAAAATCGTGTTTAACAATAGTGCAGTCATGAAGGCTGGCTGTTTGTTCTGAATACGGCTCCATAAGGATGCCCCGCATGCAAGAACTTTGTAAGTGGGCTAGGTTTTAGCAGGTGACCATTGTAACCCTATTGGTGAACTGACACAGTTCAGTCATCGACATGTTAACAAGTACCTTGCACGCGCAGCACTATTGATTTGGCAGTGAAAGCCTCTTCTTGAGTGTCTCCTTTGGAAACTGTTTATTCGATTTAATCACTGTGCGGACAAAAGATAATTACACCGTTCTGATTCATTCGTCTGTCTGTACAGCCACCCGCGTGTTGTATGCGAAGTACTGGTTTTTAAACACTTGCTGGAAAAATCGAATTGGAACTCCGTGACACCCATAACCTTCGGTGTAGTATATTTTACTTTGAAATTACTTTTTAACCATAACAGCATTACGTATTAAACTACCCTTTTATTAGACTGTGTACAGTTTAGAAACTAAAGATAGCCTGCTCTTCCGCATCAATGTAACTAGGACAATTGACTATTTAAGGTAACTTGCGAAGGTCCTACGTAAAAATACCCCACACTGCGAAGGGATGTGGGACGAGCGCAGTCTTACCTGTAATTCAATCACGTCCCAGTTGCTAATAACTTCTACGCTAGATTTTCTTACTTTAATTATTGTTTCATTTCCATGCGTTCGCAGGTACGCATGCTCTTATTGTGGTAAGTGTACATATGACAGAAGTATTGGGTTTTTCCTTGCACCTGTGTCTGTGGCCTTAAGTATCTCCGGCCTGTCCTTTCCACCATCGGGGGTCATTTCCACAGCGGCCGCTACTACGCTCTTTATCATCATCCTTACTGGCCTCTTATCACGAATGTCATCAACAGGCTTCACAATCAACACAATACTGCCAGCGCCACTTATATGTAACATTTCGTATTGCCGCCGTTACGCCACTACAGCCGCCGGCAGCAGCGGGATTATTGCATCGAAAACAGCCATCCAGAGCCTGACTGATGAATGGCGACTTGCAAAAACAGATTTTGGACGTGCTGGGGCCGCTGCTGGATACATACTAACAGCAGCAGCGCGACCAGGCCATAATACAACACTCGCTCCGTTTTGGGTCCCTGCCAATGTTGCTATGCACGAGCTGCCTATGACCTGTTACTTAGCAAGCTGCCGTTCCAGTGTCAGACGACGACCGTCTTCCCTCACCCTCGTCTGTGTCCCCACCCGACCCCAGCCCGCCCTCACTGTTCTTTTTGCCACACTGTCATTCACGCTCATTTTCGTCAGTTTACTTAAGTAGAGCAGCGGCTACTGCTGCTGCGGTGGCCGGCTGCTGCTGCTGCGAGCAGCAACAACAACAACAACAACAACAGCAGCAGCAGCGGTAGCAGCAGCAGCAGGCAAAGCTAAGCAACGAAATCAGTGAGTGAGCAGAGGCAAGGCATCGCGACTGGCTGTGGAACGGCGCAACAGCAGCAGTAGCAGCAGCAGCGCCGCCGCCGCCGCCGCCGTCGTCGTTGTGATTTGAAGTCGGTGCGATACTGCAGGGCTTTGCGCTCTCACTTACACATCCTGTTGTGTGAAATTGCCAGCTACGGTTGCATAGTTCCTGCTGCAGCCACAGCAGCAGCGAATAGCCTGCTGCGTTGAGGTGCCGCAGCAAATCGTCGGCGGTGCTCGACTGGAATGGATGCTGCTGCTGTTGCTGCTGCTGCTGCTGCTGCGCAGCAGCAGCATCGAAGGCAACAGCAGCAGCACTCGTAACTGAATAATCCTAGTAACCAATGTATTGTTGATAGGTGGCGGCGGCGGCGGCCCTGGGGCTTTGACCAATGTGAAAAAGTAACGACAAATAACAACAGCTGCCGGTGAAACGGTGGCCAGGGAACGACTACTCCGAAGCATGGTCGAGTGGTGTTCGCTTTGGGTCTAGATTCGATTTGTTTGTTCATAATAACTTATATGAATCTGCATGTGTGAGCGTAAATATAGACGAAAGCTGGCTGCCACTTAGTTTACGAGTATGTGCAACGGTGAAAACACAGATATATAAAGAAGACTTCATTGTGATTGACTGGATTGAATTATTGGTAAAACAGTTCAGTTAGTTTTGGAATAACATAGGTATTGTTGTCTGTCTGTGCGTGCATTGCTGATGAACCACCCGCCGACCACGACCGCTGTAACATCCGCTGCAGAAAAAAACAACAGTTGTGCCGAAGGTACAGAGATTTGCTACTTTTTTTTTTTTTTTTTTTTTTTTTTAAATCTGTTTATCAATAACAAACGAAGAATTGTTCCTTCCCTGTTACTAACACGCTCATCCGTAAGGCTAACGTATCACGTTGACTGTTGTTCACTATGAGACGAATGGAAGATAAGAAAAACGTGAGCACTCTGTACACTGCTTATTCCGTTTGAGCTGGTACATTTGGTAATACAAACGTTAATAAACATGCTCCTTTCTCAGAGCTTTGGGTGACTTATTGTTCTGAGGAGATTACATATACATATATATCAGCTCTGTTTGCGGCATTAAGTTTACCACCTTCGTTAGTTTGAAGTGACTCAGATTGCCAGAGTATAAAATTGAGTGAACTGCAAAATAGCTTTTATAGTACATCAGTCCTGCGGTATTAATGCTGTTCGCCTCTGTAAGTTTATTGGAACTTGTAAATTTTACCATGGTTTGTGCAGCGTCGAGAGGATAACTTTTGTGCTATCGGAGGTCCGTGATCCCCGTGGTGCATGAGCCTGTCGTGGTGGGTTCATTTTTCAAAATAGACGAGGGCAAAATCGGTTTTTGGTGGTAAGTGTATTTCTGTTAGGTCTCAACTAACCGGCGTTGGCTGTTTACGATATCCAAGCATAAAAAAACTGCTCGTACTTATTTCAGCCTGTTATAGCCTGCGGCCCTCCACTTAAATGCGCCAGAAAACCTATGTCGAAGTAAAACATATATTTTATAAGCTTAAAATTGAGCCGTAACTCATTATAGGAGGAAGGCAATACTAATGATATGTGTTTATTAGTATAGGCTAATAGAACTGGGCCGAAAAACCCGTTTCATCTACTTTAATTAATAGAAGTTTTTTTACTTTTATAGCGGCTTTAGTGGGTCGATTTCGTCCAGCAAATAAGGCTACATTTCTTACTACTACAAGTGTATATAATACTTGGATGAATTTATCATTCAATGAAATATTATATAGGTACTAATTCTCGTAGTTTACCTATACGAAATCAATAGACCTTGAAAAGAAACGTTTTCGCCATGGGTTCCAAGTAGTGCATTATTGTGTATTCAACTCAGTGTTCAGCTTCGACTTAACAAAATATCGGCGTTAAAAATTCTAAACGTTCAAGTCTCTTTTTTTTTTTTTTTTTTTAAATAACAGTTATCTCTGCAATATTAGAGCTAAACCATAAAGGTCACTGTCAACACACATAAGATAAATAAATGTCAGCGACCGGTAATTGCTTTGACACCTACACACAAAATACGTAAATAAAGTTTTTTTCTTTATCTGAGACAACTGAATCTTTGAACAGAGATGTCCTCAGTGTAGATCTTGACAACAGACGACGATCCGTCGACCCTTTACGCCTGCGAGATTGTTGGGTACCAGTATGTATTTGGCAAGTAAGCTACTAGTTCCCAATTATAAGGAGATTTAGCATTTACACTACCTACGTTTAAACTATTTATTAGTTTTAGTGAATAATTTTAGCAGAAAGCCGACAACTTCGTTTATTGGGTTAATTTGTTATATATGATAACGAGTAGGTCGTAAAAAAGCCTTGTCAACGTTTTTTTTTACGAATTTATAAACGCTTGCTAAGTTTAACACAGGATCTCTAGTATGAATATTTTCACTCTGTGAAATTTTGAAGTTATTTATTGACGTGCAATTGGTACTACTCGTTTAGCTGGCCTGACACTGTTTGGTGGCCAACATATTTGCATCAGTTAAAGTGTAAGTAAGCTTTGTGTGGCTGTCCAATAGGCGGAGTCACGTTCATACTCGAATATCGATTACCACGTACCACGTATTGCGTGTATCATATCTTTGTTACTACACAAAGTTCCTAATAAATACACCGTATGAAGAAAGGAGTTCGGATCAGTGTTCCTTAAGCTGAGCCGTTCCTGCCAAAAGCCCAAACCGAAAGCTCCGCTATCGACCCTATTTCGCATCTGCACGACGAGGCAACAACTAAGCAACGAATAAATTCAAGCAAGTCCTAGTTTAAGAATGCAGGCATTGACCTCGGCCTTGCGTTGCCGCCGTCCTTTAACCTGTAAACGGATTTGTACCGGGTAGGTGCAAACAAACTGAGCAGTCATGGAGCATACTTACGGTCACCAGGCAGCTGCATTGGGACGTCGTCTGTCGTGACATTTTGCCGAACTTCAAGGCTCGCTCCTAAGAATAGTTTAAAGAAATGTTTCGCTTCTAGTCTCTGGCCTATTCGCGGCCAGACAACGATGGAAATGGCTTATTATAAGACCTGCTAACAGCAGGAACATCGACTCTGCATTGCGATAGGCAGGGTTAATTCAATACTGCTAGAGAAACGATCGCGATAACAGAGATCGTCATCTATGAACGCTCGGTCGTATCTCAGCACGTCTCAGTGAAGGCTGATCCTGTTTGGTAGTAAATTGAAAATTCTCATGAATCATTGCTTTATGACATCATATGTATTACGAAATCTAGGAGAGTGCTTACGTTGTTTATGTTGTGTATGGGTGTTTCCGCGTGTGTGTGGGCGCGTGTGACCCCTATGAAGCCCAAACTAGGTCCATAAAAATAACTTACTTATATTGAAGAACCACCTAGATATTACATCCAAATTAAAGGGAGCGTTGCAAATTGCTTGCCGCATCCGCGCAATATCTATCAGCCATCGTGGTCTTTCTGTCACCGCTACTGTCTAAGTTTGAGGCTTACACCACGAACTTACAAATCGCTGACGATAAATCTGTCTAACTACACCAGACAGGCTACCAACAGACATCGGTGGCCGAATACGATGCAATGTACTTTGAGCACGAACGGTAAGACTCTATATGATGCTTTATGATGAAGGGACGGTATCGTAGAGGATTAGAAAGATCTGAAAGTTTTAGATTGATCTTGGTCAAGTCATATACCATACGGTGTAGAAAGTCATTGTGTTATACTACAGTTTGCGTTGAAGACCTCAATTTAAAAGTCACGATCTAAGAAAAGCCTTGGATCCGCAGCTGTTTTAACGGTATTTCATCAGTCTGACTATGCGCATCTGTATTGCCTCTATTCATATTCACTTTTCAATCAACTCTTAGGGCTTATTGCAACTCTATGAGTCAGCCATTATTTCCGATATATTTTGCGACAAAATATGACAGGACTAAACCAGCTTCTGCATTTCTGTCCTCGATGCATTTTTTTTTTTGTGATTTAAGAGGGCCTAAATGATCCCCCATCTATTCGCTAGATCGCAGAATGCACTTCGATGTCAAATGCAGCCAGACGTGCAGCCAAACCTTTTCCCCATAAAATGAAATGTTTGAGTTTTCCATTTCCGACTTGACCTTGACATTGTTGTTATTGTACTAGGCAGCCGAGGAACCGCTTGAGTTGGTTCTTCTTGCCAAATAGCAGCTGTATGCTTGATAGTGAATATACATACGCGTAGATTGGATACCCTAGAGGCCCTGGCGTTGCTTTTTTGGCGTAACTGTACCATTCTAGATATAGGGGACTTCTAATAGTTGCTTCTTAGACGTCCGTTTATAGCTGTTTACCCTGTTGTGGGCGCTCGAATGTATGTGTAGCATCGTAGCTGGATGTATGTGTGAATATGTCCGAAATCCACGTTTGTCCGAGTATCGTTTAGCCAGGTCCGGCCCGACACGTAGCTTGTGCTGCAAAGTCGTCATTGTACATAGACAGTACGCTTGCCAGTTGACGACGTCACTACAAAGTTTCAATAGATTATAAAGATCAACTTATAAGGCTGCTCTTTTTTTAGTGGCCATATATTCAGCCCATGCCACGTTACTTCTGAGTTTCGTCCTTGCTACGCGTTTAAATAGAGTAGACGTACAAAGTCAAATCGTATAGATATGTACCAGTTACCTGTACACTGTGATCTGTGTAGGTGCGTTCTGAAAAGTAGAGAGATTCGTTTCTATGTTAAGGTCGTAGAACCGACAGGTCTTGGATACGGACAAAGCGTCCTGTTGTGGTGTAGTTGTATAAAACGGTGATTCAAAGCGCATGAGCTCGACCATTTAAAAACTGTTACAATGAAGATGTTCTGCATGCTAATGATATCATTCCCGGAACGAATGTTCGCAAATGTGTACCGGATAGCGTTACCAACTAGTTCTGTGTTAACTAACACAGGCGCTTTGACCTCGTTTCACGCTAATTAATTAAATAATAGTGCGGATACTTCACTTTGGTGGTACTCATACAACACTCGTGTAATAACCTGTTAATATTGTAACGAAAGCGATCGTTTAAAAAATGTTCATGTTTTTATTTTATTAAAAAACGGTACAATCGTATTTCCGAAACCTTGATTTTCCGACCGTTGTAGTCAAAGGAAAAACAGACCCCGTAAAAGACGTTTTTAAGTGTCACATCACCTCCCAACTGATGATTATATATATATCCAAACAAACCTATTTTTTATTAGAGGCTGTACTTGTCGTCATGCAAAAACGCTGCAACGGTGATTTAACTAGTCAGAGCGAAAAACATCGCTGACCTGTGCCTAGACGCAGTGGATCGTATCTCAATCAGGCTATACATTCGCTATCTTTGTGACCTATTAATTGTACAGATAAAAAAATGTTTGGGAATCTAAATAAGGAGTTCATAAAGCAAAATCTATTCTTACATTTAGACCAATTGCTATTGAATCCTAGGTAGATTATTAGGTTGTTCTGTATAATCAATTTGAAAATATTCTTTTTTGGTGGCCCCAAGCTAAGCCTAAACACATCAAGGTAACATACATTTTAGAAGTCATTGGTACTTTTGTGAATATTACGTCGACCGCGTTTACGTTTCTAAAATTGAACGCGTTTACTCAAAAGTATAATTATTAATTAGTAAGCACGAATGAATACGAGAGGCCTAGTAAAAATTACGTAAATGAATTTCATTTTCGCCGATCATTGTATCAGCAATTCAACTGAAGTATCGCGGTAATAACGCGGAAGTATGCATGATAGGTATGGATAATTGATTCGTTATTATAGTGGTTAGATGGATACTGTCGTACGTCAACGCTACGAGAACGAAAGTTTCAGCTCAGCATATGTGATAAAGCTATTGCACTTTCAGAGAAACCTCAAAAGATGTAAATTACGAGGGCACTCTGCTTTCGATAACTACGATTTGCTAAATACGAGAAACGGCGGTCGGCGATATCCCATCACCTTCGATTCTATCGGAATCAGTGCAAGGCAGAACGGACTGTCAGGCTCTACGTTTAGCTGAATCAGTACATTGTATTAGCAATGTTCAAGGTATAGAACTGCTTGGCAGTGTAGCTCTTTCCAGTTCCATAGATTATTCAGCTATGGTGACTACTGAGACAAAATGAAAACGATTTAGGACGGGAGTAGCAAAGCGCATGCTCATCTTCCTCCCCCCAGCTTTGCTCCGTGCTCTAAGTCACCTCTGTAATTAGTTTGCAAGCCGACGCGGCCTTTTCGTACGTCTGTCTCGTGCCAATTGCGAGTCGAGAGAACACTTAATGCAGGGTGAGGCCCTGCTTCTGCCTTCACGGATGTGGCCAGCCTTAGCCATGCGCTCGTTTTAGTTAGAGCTCATCATATATTAGGGCATTGGATGTTTGCGAAGAATTGCATTTGGGAAGTATCATTGTCTCGTTGTGCCAAGCAAAAAAAATATCGTTTTTACTTAATGGCAAGCACTTTTGTTCTCGCAGAGGAACGTCCGAATCGTTATGACCGAATTAGATCACAGTGTGGTAAATTAAGAAACTAGGCGAGTTCAAGCGACGCTGTATAACTCAATTGTGACAACATGGCTGCCATATATAGGGATTTGTTAGTCCAAACAAGAGGACAATAGAATGGGTATCTGAACAAAACCACATTATGGTCTCAAAATAGCGCCACTGTCGTTCAGCCAGAGACCGCATTCTGTATCGCACATCGCTAAGGTCTGAGCACATTGCTGCGACGAGACAATTCAGCTGAGTGAACTTAGCAGATGACAAAGCTGGATAAGTTCTGGCCAGTTCTTATAAAAGTGTCAATTTTTATATTGTTGTTTTCTAGGACAGGAGCGTCGGACTTTAAACGACTCGAATCGCGAAGAGTTAGAAGGCTCGTATTGCAAGATGTCCATTAACAATAACCCATCAAAGCAGCCTCCTCCAGGAAAAACCCGCTGGGGTCGCGATCGACTGCCCCACAAGCAGACGGCCAACGGATTTTCACTATGGAGTATTTTAAAGAAGTGCTTTGGGAGGGTACGTATTGATCAGTAAGTGGTAAACGTACATGCTATAAACTGTGCTAACACAAAATATAGGTACGTTCAATCGTCCGCTCTTTGTTAAGAGATGAAATTGCTGCTGGTCAAATTGAATAAAAATAGATCTTTCGCCTCAGAGGTTTATTGCCAGCCATAGCTGATGATGCACCACTTGCAGTGGTTCCTAGATAAAGTTCCATTTCGGGTTTAGCTTCAGTTAGGTGCATTTTATTACACCGTCTACCTGATACCATTAACTTCAGGTTAACTTCCAGAACAGTCATTCGATCTCCTGCCGGCTCATCTGTTGATGGCTAAACCGTAGGAGTTCTATCGATCTATCTCACCCTTCTCAGACACGTCCCTTTGAAAGAGACTTCGAGGGTCTATAAACTGTTCAACATGTGTCCTCTTTGGTCATTAGGAAGTAAAAAGATCGTGTAGTCTAACGTGATAATACCAACCTTGCGAGCATCCTAAGGCATTCAGTGATGTGAACATAATAACGGTCGAAAAAAATAACCTTGTCGGTATTGGTCTACTTAACAACGGTCTTATAATGATATTCTACAGAACAATGAACATTTTAGAGAACGTAGAAACAAAGCATCGTTTAAGCTACAGCTATAAATTGATGTATGTTCAAACTGTAAAGTTAGCTGTCCCTGATTCAAAATCAATGATAGGTTGTATAGCAGAAAACAGAACAAGTAGCCATAATAGAATATCAATAGCATTTCGTATTTGTTCGTATCGTTCCTTCTTTAGAGAACTTAGCACTCTTATAAGCAGACACTTCGATGCGAACGGCATTCGCGTTTAAGATATTTTTGCCTTACGGGAACTTGCTCCTATTGATGGGTTAGAAATACAGTTTGAGGATAGCTAGTTTTTGTATGTAGTTGGCTTGGAATCGTCAAACGCAAACGATCTGATGGAGTTTTCAATAACCGTAAACAACGTTAAAGTTCATAAATCGACATAGCCGTTTATATTTGAAGTGAGCTAACTTGTAGCCTTTCGGTAAACGCAATCTATCTATTATTTGACAGGAATTATATAAAGTTGCAATGCCGGTGGAGTTCAACGAACCGCTGAGTTTCTTACAAAGAATGACGGAAACGTTCGAGTATGCTGGACTGCTAGAACGAGCCGCAACAAAAGATGACCCAGTTGAACGGATGCAGGCACGTACACACAGGCTACACACTGACCTTTTCGTGGACCCAAATGGGCCTGACCAACGGCATCGATTAGATAGACTTATGATTACACTGTCTAATGGGGGCCAATTTTATTACGGCACTTGAATTAGACCCTGCCTCGTTCTACTATTTACACAATATTCAGTATCGGCTGCGACTCTTGCTTTCATTCCAGGGAATCCGTTAAATTGTAAAATCTCAAGTTACCCAAAAACAGTGTCATTACTATGGATGCTATTACAAAATCCTTGTCCAAAAAAAAACACGCGGTTAGTGTGTATTAATCATGTATAATTACTACAAAGTCATTGTCTTGATATAAACCATTTTGCCTAACACAGCCTATGATCGGCCAGGTATATCTAACCTATTTACTCATACCACATATATATTCTGGCGCTTATCAGCCTAAAGAGAGCAGTATCTGCTTGGAGCAGCTTCAACTATAGGCGGGCTCGTCAGAGATCTAATAGCTACATTCGCCATGTAGCAGATACTTATTCAATTTATATTCAATTGCAGTTGGTGTCTGCATTTGCTATTGCGGCACTGAGCTCAAATCTCGATCGACTTAAGAAACCGTTTAACCCACTTCTCGCCGAAACCTACGAACTCGATCGGTAGGTGTCATACGATTTCCATATCGTAGAGTAGTTAGCTTAGTACAATCAACAATATATCTTACAATTTAATCAAACAAGGCGAGATTTCCATGAAGGTACAGTACAACGTAGGGTAAGATTTATCCCGGCGATGTGGTAAAAGGCTCAATTAAACATATGAGGTACATTTAAATTAAATCTTCTTGGATAAATCAGTGCTTCGAAACGACTGCGTCCGAACCAGCAGATAGTAATTGCCATATAGATAAACTCGAACCTATCAACTGTAAGTAACTTTATTTCTGTTGTTGTACTTACCGCTACCAGTGATGATAAAGCCATTTCGAGGGCATTAGTTACGTACGTAAATGATAGCGTAATCAATTTGACTATGCATGAAAGCTTTAACTTCTACGTAGATTTTTAGTTACATAACGTTACACAAACATACTTAGTTAGCTAACCGGATACCTTGTTGAAGCTACCTATCACGTACTTTGTAAGGACACTGGAATGGTACGACCTTGTTTACAAAGCATACTATATAACGTGAATGTACTTATAGAAATATTCTATTCACATAAAATCATATTGAGATATATCAATATAAGAAGCTTAAAAGGATTTTACACAATTCTCTCTGTTCTTTGGAAGAAGTCAATCAAGCCCAGAATGAATTAGACTATTCTAAAAACTCAACAGGCGCACTATAGCTAAACTGTAACTATTTCTCAACAGAAGCTCGTCTAGAATACGTTGGCTAGACTGATATCCTGCTATTTCATTAGAACCCCTGGGTCACCACGGCGTTACGATCCGCCGCTGTATAAACACACTGGTTGCTCATTGGCCGTTGCTAAGCTATATCTTGGTTTCCAAACACCATTTGACCGACGTGCACTGAATAGTTTGGCCTATACGACGTTCAGGCGAGGATCGTTGGTCTTGCCTGGGTAGACCGTTCACTTGTGGTACGCTGCAGGCCGAGCGAGCAGAATGGACAGAAAGCAGCAAATACGACAGAGTGCAGACAATAAAGGCTTTATTTGTGATTTATTTCTATGCTTGCCAGGGTAGCCAGCCGGCGTTTTGGCACTATGCAATATGTCAAAGAACATCGACATAATTGAAGTATTAAAAGTACCCCGGGGTGCTTTGCTGTATTGGCTTACTACAAAACAGGATGTTAGAGCCATTCGTCCGAGGACGAATTAGAAATACAGACAGCCTTTGTGTTTTTGAATTTGTACTGATTCGATCGTGCAGCTTTTCCTGTTGCAAGTACACTTCTAATTTTCTCAAGGCCGTGTTCTGATAATTTTCATACGATCCATAACTTATGTCGATGTAGGAGGGCACAGACTGTTTACGTGGCGTAATAAAATGGCGACTGACACGCAGCGGCAAGGAAAAGTTAAACAACTTTACCTACGAAGTAGGGTTATGGCGAAAAGTGATCATGGTGATGGTTGAAGGTCACCTCTGCACATATGGAATCTCAAGCGAGAATTGCTTCGAATTCTCTTAGTCTCAAAGATCTACATATGTATGAAATGTTTATGATACAGCTAGCGATTTTAGCTGGTAGGTTATCTCACAACGATAGAAGGTTGTTTCAACTTCCGGGTAAGTACAGGACGTTCACTCACGTCTCGGGTTATCACCCCTCCCGACGAAATCTTTGATATAATTTGATCTATTCCATTGGAATACTTAGACTAATCAAAAAGATCATCTGTCACAGTTCATTCTTGTTATCTACTATGCTGTTTCGTTAAAGGTAAGATTTCTATGCTATAGTGTAGCAATTCAGTCAGCCATTCCCATCTGACCGTAATCTAGCGTTCGATACGCTGGCGCTGGCACAAGGATTTATGTATAGTGTAGTTTTCAGTAATGTTGACTAAACATAGTAGCAGTGGCATCAGTCTCGTAAGTGGGTGTAAGCTGGTAATGGTCGATGCAATGTTGGTTAGCAGCGAGACGAGGTTCCATGCCAATAGTGAATGATCCGAGCATTCGATCAGAATGAAAATGATACTGAACCCGTACTGAAATGAATATAAGAAACGTTTGAAGGCGCCAATATCGTACTGGCGAAACAGCGCAACGGTAACGAGTAGCAACTGGATATGTTAAGCATCTCCGGAACCGGGATGATCGTATCCCGCGCTACAATATGGCTTTACGTTCGATGGAACCGAATCGCAGGTAGTAATCGTGCTCGAACTGCCTTTGCCGATGAATTTATTTTGTATTTTTTAGCCAAACTGGAAAAACTAACACGGTACGAGAAGGATGGAAAAATATCATAAATAAAAAAAATAAAATCGTTAATCGAATTAACAGCCTCTTCAGATAGGTTTTCAGTTAGTATATATTTATACACTGTCCCTCATTAGGTCGACGGCATTCAACAATTGCGTTTCTATGTTGCCCCCAATGTCAGCTCCGGAAATATATAACATTTTTACCATCCAATTTGTTCTTTTTCTTTTTAGTAAGACTAATAAGAGTGGCGCGACTTCGAGAAGATTCTTGACAAAGAAATTATGCTTTTATCATCTGACTTCTATAGTAGACTAGCAGTTTCTGAACCAACCGCATAAACCTTTTCAGCCAGTCAATAGTACACTGTGTCCGTAGGCATAGTATGTTTAGCAACACTTTACTGACGTCAATCTTCCTCTTGCCTGTTTTCGCTATAATTTGACCTTTTTAAGGACCAAGCACGAAGACGGCTTTCGGGTAGTGTGTGAGCAGGTGTCTCATCACCCGCCGATCTCAGCCTTTCATGGCGAAAGTGTAAAGGGCACTTACGTAGTCGAAGGGTGTGTCAACCCCCGCATCAAGTTTTGGGGACGGAGTGTCGAAATCAGACCAGAAGGTAGGCGAACGATGAGTCTGTTTTGTTTATTTATCTGACATAAACCCAGTTACATGGGTCACTAACTCAATTGAGACTGTTACTGTTAACGATTCATTTATAATACGTGCTTTATCAAATAACCTCCTGTATAATTCCGGATTGTGTTTTTAAGCGTTCTCGTTAACGCGTCCACCGGGTGCAGTTCTCATCCAGAATCAATCTTCTGATAAATAATTCGGTATAGTAAGAATAATATTACGCTTTAATTGCTAGTAACTCCAAAACGGCGAACTGGGATCGATCAGTAGGCATATGTATAGCTAATCTTTTGCGTGTTGCTAAATAATTTTTTGTTTTTTTTTTTATAAACATAAATAGAACTAACAGTCGAGATATATGTAGGTGTCAAAGTCTTTCAGTGCTAGCCGATTGTCTTCACTACTAATCAAGCTTGGCTGCTAATGGCTTTCAGCGTTAACTACTTCAAATGAAGCCTTCAAGCAGACTCTTAAACAACAAGTACAATTTTTAAAACCGCCTAGCACGATATTTCCGTCAGATACAAAATTGAGGTATTCTTTTATATGTAT
>NW_019211459.1:26428846-26435909 GCF_002443255.2 Varroa destructor
AAAGTTGAATGATGAGACATTGTAACAGAAAGATTTAAACAAAAATTGATCGCTCGTGAGTTTTTCTAGTTCAACCAGGGCTACGGCTTATGGCTTCACAATTACATTTTCTCAATATAACTGCGTATATGTATAATAGACAGCAGACCTGCTCCGTGACGTTCAATAATAATAAAAACAGTTGCTTCTAGAAGGCTTCAAAGCTCTCAATAGACTAGTACATTGCTTAATAACAAAAACACACTGGCAGTAGTTTGTGCTTGCGTACACAGTGTTAGTACAGCCGTTGCTATCAATATAATAATAGTGACGGAGAAGACGAAAGCTGAATAAATGGCCATGTGGATGAGTGGACAGATTACTAAAGGCCATTTCTGATACATTGTTTGGTTACTTTTTCGTCTACGATGAGATTTTTAACCGATCAGGAGTCCGTCAGCATATGCGATCGTTGGTTACAGCGGCCTCTCACTACTGTAATCTCCCGCTCACTGCAGGAGTGATTGTAGGCCTGCCAGACCGTGGTAAATAAGTGCCGCATGATAACAGCAATGGCGACCACAATGGAGCTGTAATCACAAAGTAGCCCGCCATAGTTTGAACGGATGTACACAGAAACACACGCTTTCGTCCACCCACTCATTTAGTTACATACTATATGTTATGTAGCAAATGGAGAGTTGAGCAATGAGAGGATACGGGGTCGGGCCTGTAATGGCTAAATGGAAGAGGAACAAACGACTATATGCTAGTAAGTTTTACAGAACTTCGTCGAACCAATCAAGGCCAATTGAAATTAGAGCGAAAACAGGTGAGGCTGCAAGCTTTTGTCACGGTAACAAATGTGCGTCTATTGAAAATGCAGCCTTTATTAAAGTCATACTACCGGCGGTAACATCAAAAGTGGAAAAATATCGAAGCCCAAGGGCGTCGTACTGGCCGCAATCTCTTGTTGGTCAAACCTTACTTGGGCTACGCGTGTCGGGTCAAAAGGCCGCTGAAGAAAACTAGAGGAAATTTCTCGCCGCTAACCGGAGAGATTGCCTTCGGGACAGTATGCCTGACAGACAATTTCCCAGGTCTTGCAGTTGATTTCTTGATTTGCACCTCAAACGTTCACAATCAATTTTAGGCGTTCCAATTATTCCCATTAAGACCATTACAGGCAGCATTCATGAACTCGTCAACCTGGATTTCGGTACGGTAGTATATTAAATACACCATATTAAGTGTTACTATTACGAAACATTTTTTTTTGTAAACAGGATCGGTACGAGTGCGTTTCCCGCAGCGGAAGAACGAGGAATATGTCTGGACGAATGTAAACTGCTGTATCCACAATATTATTATCGGTACACTCTACTTCGAGCAATACGGCGATCAGGTGGGGTTATTTGTCACTACGACCTGTTTTTAAAAAATGAAATTTTTTTTCTTTAGAGGTTTTTCCGCCATCGATATGTTAGAAGCTGCGGTACTAAACGCACAGGTTGTGTTTTTTCAAATGTTAGCTCTAATAGCTTTCTGATTTTTAGGTGATCACGTGCGAGCAGACGGAGCTCCAGTGTCGAATTAATTATAAGGCTGCAAATGGGCCAACAGACATTCAACTACACAGCATTCTAGGGTAAGTGGCGATCTACATTATTAGCCTATCATTAGCCTGTTATAGGCGAATCCAGCGGACCTTTAAATTCAATAACTTTTGAGCTGCGCGTTGCTGGCAAACGAAATTGGCCTAAGAAACACCCTAGTCGTCTAGAAAGTTGTGAGTGAAGACCAACTGAGTTTAGTCCAGGAAAAATGAGCTCAGAAGAAAGACATCTTTTAGCCTTGAAAGCCGTTCAGTGGCGAAGTTTTTTTTTTCTCGAAGAGCATTGGTCTGCGGGAGTTCATCGAAAATTCGCCTATTCTATATTAAATAGATAGGCCTCAAGCGAATGGTGCGAACGTTTCAAGAATAAGGGAGAAAGTGACGAAGAATAGGAACACATTGGCGCCATGGAGGAAGCCATTTACGAAAGCATCATTGGAGCTTGTTTTGGTTAAAACTGACATTTTACATGCCACCAGTTATGCCAGTACCAGCCAAATACGGAAAATGTGAAAATCGACTCCAAGTCAGTTGAAAATGCATATGGTGTATTCTAGGTGCAACTTGTAGAATCGCAATCAAGACTGCTCGGAACACATGGTTGTTGGTCACACATGAAGCATGTTTCAATATCTCTGGCCAACCGGAGGGAAACCAAGCGAAAGCCTTAAGAGGAATTGAGTTCAGAAGGGGTACCGGGTAAATTTGGACGCATGGTGGTCGTAGTTGGTGCAATCCACACCAAAGGCAGCTACTACGATGAGACACTCGCCGAAAATTAAACCATATATGTCGCTGATTGTCTTAAGTCTTAAGATTCATAGACCGTCGGCACAGTAATCAAACCCACACAATCTGCTTACTTGATGACCTCCATGCAATTACTTTCCGGATCAAGATTTACAAAACCCTTATCCTAGCTCAACTAGCTATTTAATTTCAAGGTTCGATGAATTCGCTTGTAATAGCCTGATGGTACGTCTAATGATAGACGAATTCGCCAAGATAATGTTGCTCACTGTATTGTCGTCGCATTTTTGGAAATTCTGCAGAGGTTTACCAAAAAGAGACTATAGACGGGTTTGTTTTTTAAGGTTCTTCTTTTTAATTCTTAAAACCATTCGTGAAATGAAGAAAAAAATTACATCACTGAGCATGCTTGTTACTCATTACAATTGAAATACCTGTAGGTATATCATAAACAAAGCAGGCCAAAAGGTGGCGAAGATCTCCGGAAGATGGTGCCACGAGGTGTACACGTATTCGATGGCCGCTGAAGGAGGTGAACCATTATGGCAGGTCACCCCTCGGTCGCCACATTCTTCCGACTACTTTAATTTCACTGATATGGCGATGGCTCTCAACGAAATGCCCAAAATTACTGCTCATCGTATGCCGCCAACAGATTCCCGCTACAGACCAGATATCCGCCTACTGGAGCAGGGTGATCTAAGTAAGTTGTTTTCGCCATCGATATGAATGCAAGCATGCTGACAGGGGCTCTTTCAATGTGTACATTTCGAATCTTCGAAATTTTCGAAAAGCATCTTTGTCCTTTAAGAAGTATGCGCATGGCATGTATTTCCAAATGGTGGGCTTAACGTTTCTTTTCTGTATGCGTTTTGTATTGGTGTGTACGTTTCTTTTTTTTTTTTTGTTTTTTTTTTCTATTCGACTTGACCACGTTCTTTGTAGTCGTTAAATGTCTGTTAATTATATTATTATTACATGTTTGTCATATTATTAATATTGTTTTACTATTGTTCTTGTTGATATCTTTGCAGATGGAGCAGCCTCTGAAAAGCAGCGTTTAGAGGAAAAGCAACGGGAAGCCCGGAAAAGGCGTGGGAAGGACGCCGACTGGAAGCCTCTTTGGTTCGAGAAGGTTACAGATACTTATTGGCGTTATGTGGGCGGATATTGGGACCGACCGGCCGATATGCGTTTACCCGACATCTTCTAAAGCTAGCAAGATATTCGATAATAATAATAATAATAATAATAACAATAATTTAGCTATATGTTTGCTGATATGAATATCTGAAATGTTTGACTAGTAAGAAAACTCGTTAGAGCGACGACGATCAAAAGAGAAAACGTCGCTTCGTAATTCTCAACCAACTACAGTTTATCGAAGATACTTTGACATAAGAGTCTCGCACGATACCTAGCGCGCTTTACCTAACAATTAATCGGTCTACTATCTTCACCACTAATACAATCATCGCATCTTTGTCATTGTATCATTTTTCGCCCTATATGCAGATATACGCCTCTCCCAAGTATATTTATTGTGACTGTAATTATCCGCGCCACCGGGGAAAACGTGTCGGAATATTTGTCGCGTATTTAAACATGTGTATTGTACATAATCCTACAAATCCTCTAGAAATAATGTCTGTGATGCTACGAGTAATAATACCATGAGTGCGCATTCGATAATTTCCACTATCGAAATAGATTTACGGCAACGATGGAGAAGACAACGACGGAGAGTGTTGTATTTGTTTATGGTTGTAGAGAAAGTGAGTGTCGTGATGAGTAACAAAGATTTTGTTGAAATGATAATAAAATTCTTAACCCGTGATATTGATTCGTTGGCAGAAAGTTAGTGCGCCTACCGATTTTACGTTATTTTTTATTCATTTGGAACGCAGTAAAAATCTCTGAACTTACTTTACTCAGATATTTTGACTACACCAATAAACAACAAGGTGACAGCTACCTGAAGCCTCAACTCTTTCAAATTTGGATACAACGCATAGATATCACAACAGCATATTTCTGAGATACTTGTCAGAAATGCGCGACAGTATGCAAAACGCTACGTAACTTAAAAGTGAACTAACTGGCCCTAACGCGAACGCTGCAATCCAACATTCGTAACCGCTATCCATTAAAGAGCGACAAATGATCCCCGCTCGAACTTTGCGGGGTCGCGATTTTACGTGTATTGGACGGGGCAAGATGTGTTTTCTGCGTGAGCCACCTTCCGGGGATCTACTGAATAACTGTACGATAGCGATACAAACGTCTATGATGGCACGGGCATGACGAGTGTTTTCTATGCTACAGAAATGAAACAGATTTTAATACGCATAGGCTGTGACGTGAATGTACACATGCCCAAGTTGTTTGCTACGTGCTCAAATTGTTAATGGGGCGCGCGTCTACATCAGGAATATATTTAGTCGAATGAGTAATATTAACAATACCATAGTTCACTCATACAAATACTTACATGCATAGTTTATTTGGAAGAAGACAGAGTATCTATGTATGGCATATAGCTTCAACTAGGACAACACCTCATTGGCTATCTACCGCATGGTGTATAGTCGGTCGCCACCCCATGAAGACTCCTTCCGAATGAGTTTCTACATAAATTAAAACAAACAATGTTAAAGGTATTATGGGTAGTATTTCTGTCATTGTGTAAAAACTAAGCTTCTTTCCCACTCTATCTAGCTCCGCTAACTGGCATTGCACACAAATGTAACAAATCGCACATAAATTAGATCATGCTAGAACATCTTCGATAGGACTAGCCGTCTATAATTAGAAATGGCTGCGCGATGTTTAACTGCGTCTCCGTTATGCACGCTACATGCACTTCTGTGCAATATCGTGCGTAGCCTATATAATAATCAACATCATATACTAACCAATGAAGAAACATACAGGTTGTTATTTTAAGCAAACTGAGATCGACAAACGAATAAAGTGCTAATATGATCACCATATCCGTCACTGGGTGCAGCAAGAGTGATGTCGATATTGTAACTATTAAATCAACAATTGTTTATTGTTTACCGATTATTGCTACGATCTAACTGACTGTATAAAGCGAAGCTGACCCAAGTAGTTGGGAAGGAACTGTAAATCCGTTTCCTCGTCCAAATCTACAGTTCGTTTATTGACTATCGTCGTAGCGACTCAGATTGGATAAACTGGATCCAACTAGTCGGGCAGTTTCCAAACTTCAGTTAATTTATTTATTATTATCCTGCAACGACAGTTGCGGACGTAATTTATAATACAGTTATATATATCCTAAATCACTATATACTGAACTGGTGGTTAAGGAAAAAGACCGCGCACCTTCGCGCAAGTATATCCCTGCATTCGTTTGCTGGTCCAAATGCACCCACGAAAAATGCTAAGGGGCCGAGATAGCTTTTTTTTTTATTTTCCTAACAGTTACTAACAAATTCAAATCGTCGTTGTTGAGACCAGTCAATTTATGTATGCGTCGTCATACTTTCACAAAGGATGAATGCAATATATGTTCAACTGTAAAAGCATCCATTCAGCTATCTATGTATATCGAAAGAAAATTCAATATATATATATACATATATATATATATGTATGTATGAATAGTTACGTCCAAGTATTAATTTTCGTGAAGTTAAAGTTTGTAAATTAACATATGTTCGTTTTGCGCAGTTTTCCCAAAAGCTGTGTCAAATTTTCTGTGTGTCTGGTAGTTTCATTGTATGAGAGCTGCAACTTGCTCTGCCGAAGGTAAAAGCAAACGTCTTGATTTAAGTCCATTCGTTCAGACGCATTGCGGTATAGGGCTAATATGATGATGCGACGTTTACATAGGCTTTTCAGTCAATGTTATTGATACACGAGATTGAAGTTCTAAGATTTTTTTGCGCTTCAGCAACCATAATTCACTAATTAAATCGGACAACACTTCGATTCCGTAGATCTGTAACAGAATAGCTAATTCTGTTATATAACCCTATATACTGTTTTGCCAGCAACGACGAGCTAGTTAGTACTTATCGTACCCTTGATAACCAATCGAACATTTAATTGTTGAGCTACACAGAATGAGTGGACACGGATTATCCCAAGCTAAAGGTGCACAATCGAAACGTGCGTGTATTACCTATGGATCTCTAAGAGGAACCAAAATCGCAGGCATAAACCACACACATATTATACAAGCCTGGTAGAGAAAAGTGGAACGGAAAGCTCACCACAAATTTTATGGACATTATTAACACAAAATATATACGTCTGAAAAGACGTACAATCACAATAATAGTAATTATACTAGTAACATAAATTAAGATACCGAATATACAATATATAGAAAAGAAAGTATATATAATATACACAAAATAAAAGGGGAAGTGATCGCAAATAAGAAGCGAAATCTATTCGTTGGTGAACGTAGTCCTGCCCCGAATGATCTATATTAAAGACACTTTTATAAAAACCGAAAAATTAGTTCAAGATATAAACGCGAGATCAGTAACAAAATAATTAGTGTGGGAGATTTATTTTTCTATATTATGATTAAGATATGTTATGGTTGATATAAAGTCTAATAGGATATTAGACGGTGTGACTTCATTTGGATGTCCGGACATTCTCCGTGTGCCAATTGTGTGCATTGGATATGTTGAAACAAGGAAGCGAACGAATAATTCACGTTTTTCAATTTAAATG
>NW_019211459.1:26436009-26573866 GCF_002443255.2 Varroa destructor
TATATACGGTCAATCAAAGAACTAAAAATAAACAGAACATTGTTTTTTCCCTATACAGCCAACAGTGGTAATGTGCTACGACAGATAATTTGACGAATAAAGAGCATAGACATAGAAAAGTTACTAAACAAATAGGCCATTCGCATCTGTTTTCTAATACTGTGCTTTGAGGCTCAAAACAAGTCGAGGTAATGTGAAAATAAGAGGAACATCGAGCCAAAAAAGCGAAAAATGTTTATTTATTTATGTGAAGTAGCATTTTGAAAAATATATAGGCGGAACAAAATGTGTGAAAATGAATTTTAGATCCGATTCCGAATCGCCAAATCTACTAGATTTGTCGAATTGCCTAGTGACTGATATAAACTTAAAAAAATAGCAAGTTGATGAAGTTTATGCGCCGAAACTGTATCTGCAAATGTGTATGTATTTTCGACGATGAAGCGTGACATTCGGTGTGCTTTCTGTGGTATTATGTCATTGAATAGGCGTAAGAACCATATTGCCGAGTGCTGGAGTTCGCTTGGTCCATCCATCCATCCATCCATCCATCACGAAAAACACAAAAAATAACGTTCCGCGTTATTGATGCAACAACAATATAAACTAAACGTGAAAGAAGGAATCAATATAAAAAATTTGTATGTTGCGTTCCGGAAAAGTTATTGGAAAGAGGGGTAATGCATGTACTGAACTAAAAGACATTTTACTGGTTATATATATATATATATATATATATATATATATATATAACATGAAAGTATACAATAACAAGTTTCAACTAAATAAAAAATGATAATATATATATATATATATATATATATATATAGATATGCAAAATTTTTGTATTGATTTTATTTATTCTATGCTTCGTGATATCTGAATCTACTTATGATTTAATGGTATCGCGTTTATTCAAATCGGCGAAAATATTGTGATAAAGATAGGTAAACAATGGATAGCTCTAGCACAAGATTCTAGTGCATTATGCCATTATCACTTATCCTTGAAAAAAATAGGTCACACATCTAGATGGGTAAATATAATAGGAAACTATTTATTTAACAGGTGTTGGAACATAACAGAGCCCATTAATATAGTTGAGCAACTTATCGATTCTATAAAAATCTGTCGTAGTTAGAAGGAGTGCTCCATTATTGCGATGAGGAGCTTATAATATGCCCTTTGATAATAATTATCAATAATGATAAACTTTGATAAAAAGAAAAAACGGATCTGGCCTAAAAATGGCATATTTTTGCAAATTATCTTCCACATATCACCGTTTTTCAGTAAAACGTCCTGGGGGTGTGTGTCCGATAGTTCTACTCGTAATTAAGTAGTCGAAAGCTTAGGGTCCACAGGTACATCTGTGAACAGGGCTCGAATTCAGTAGTTCTCAGAAATCGGTTATTGTATCATTTAGCAGTTATAAATAATGCTCATAGGGCATACACGAGATAAGTCGTACAACGCTTATAGCTCAATAGAGGCTAGTGTTTGATTTTTCCCGGGCTCAAAACCTAGTTGATGGGACTGGCGGCGCGAAGAGCATAGAGCAACGTTCGATTTTTCTCTCCTGCTTCGCGCTAGGACAAAACAGATGTAAGTCCAATTAACAGGCATCATTATATCGTTTGAAGAGGCTGTGAATAACATAATTAGCCGTGAATCGTCTAGTGGTCACCTTTTGATCCGAACAGTAAATAAAGGTCATTAGTCAAATTAAATAGTAGCTCTTTGACTCAATAACGAATTCCAGCATTTGCTTCACATACGCTATTTAGCGCACGTTGATTGACAAGGGGCCAGTGATTATCATCTATCAAGAAATAAAGTAAACGCTTTCAATTTGGAACCTTCTCTGTCAAATTGGTAGCAGGGCTATGAAAGTGTCTAGTCGTTCTAAAACAATTTGCCTAGATTTTCCTACTTCGTTTGGATATAGAGGCGCCAGATTGGTGGCAGTGGCTTGTGTGCTAAAGAGATAAGTTCTTGGGTATGTATATATGGAGAGCAGTGTAGATATTTTTTCTACAATAATTTCAAATGTTTATGAAAAAAATATGCAAAGATATAATTTTTTCGATAATTCTAGGATGGACGTTTGTTTCGTCTGAAAAAAATTATTGCTATCTAGTTTCAAAGCCTATTCACTTTTGATATTCCAAGCTTTCACTGTAAAGGAGCCTATTCATAGATATAATAGCGCGAAATCTAATTTGGTGAACTATGTCCCGCTTCGGTCTTATTTACGGATCGAGTGTTGTTTACGGGGCATCCAATTGATATTTTCTTCATAGTACTTTTTTTTGCTGCGAGTGCTCTACCTGTGCGGTTTTTAGCCATCATATTGTTTGAGATACGATCTGTTTCATTGCGAAGGCCACATAACGGGTACGAATACCTACATAATATTTACTATGAAATATAAACATTTCGGATAAGAACTTTTATAACTGAATTGCACGAAATACTAATTTACGATATCAATATCATTTTAAGCAAACGTTTGTTGGTTTCTAAGTCAATAACAACCACGATTTATGTCTTCTTGTGTAACACCGATATTGTGTACTTCGTAATTTCGTCCATCTTGAATGCGTGCGGATGTTGTCCTCGTTCGAAGGCTAGGTAGGAATAACCGGCCAGAGGATGGGTCTGCTCACGAGGCTAGGCATATTATGTTTGCGGACGAAACAGATTCCACGGCTGAATTCACGAGGACTTCTGGAAGAACCGCGTAATTCTCGGGCGACTTTTATTTACGCCAGGTCGACATGGGCAACGCGCACGAATGATAATGTTAACATTTCAAACCAGACAACCCCAAAGGTAATGTATTGGTCATGATATTTCCCTGATTAGTTATCACTGACCACCAGTTCTGGCTATTAATGTGAATGGTCGTGACTTGATATTGATCTTAAAATTAAGTCTCTGTAGTATCCCAATTGTAGTTGGGATTCTACAGAGACTTAATTCTCTCTCTCTACCTTCTTTCCAAGACTAGCTTTCCACGTTTTAAAATTTTCTAACTTCAACTTGTATGCTCGAGGAAACAACGTTAGAGATAACGCCCTCAGTATAGTATCCGACAGGACCGTAAAGCGACATGAAGCAGTAGTTCTTATCTAACGTGCTTCATAAATTTGACAGTTTTTAGAGCTTAAAATTAAAATATTGTCGGTTCGAATTATAAATGCCACTGGTTTAGTATATGATAACACGTCCCTATGTATGTTGTATCTCTCAGGCGCAAGACATAAAAACAGTGTCACTGGAGCGTTTCGTCTCTGTATCACCGTCATGGTTACAGCCCTATCTACGATTAATGAGAATCGAGCGCCCAGTTGGCACATGGCTGACGTTGCTGCCTAGCTTGTGGGCCCTGACCACCGCGGCCCCAGCTGGTTCCCTGCCTGATCCCCGATTAGCGGCATTATTTTGTACGGGCGCTCTTTTAATGCGTGGTTTCGGCTGTACCATCAATGATATGTGGGATCGCGATATCGATCGCCAGGTCGAACGAACGCGCCAACGACCTCTAGCTGCGGGTCGTTTGTCGCGCTGGGACGCTCTTTGGTTTGCCGGTGGCCAAGCAGGCCTAGCGTGCCTTGTATTGTTGCATTTTAATTGGAACACGTAAGAAGCATTTCCTACGCGAATTACGCTTTCGAAAATTATAACCTTTCGTACAGGTTTGAGGTAGCGTGTGCCGTCCTTTTGTAAAAATGTTTGCACTTCACAACTATATCATAAAGCCCTATGAACGTTTTGCTTCCAGAGCTAAGAAAAGTTCCCTGAGTGTTCAATACTCATATAAATTATTTGTATCTATAACTCGTGACATTGCAGAGTAATGCTGGGTCTAGCCTCCGTAGGACTTGTGGTCATCTACCCTGTTATGAAGCGATTTACGTATTGGCCACAAGCTATCCTTGCCGTAGTATTTAATTGGGGAGCACTGCTCGGGTTCTCCGCAGTTCAGGTGAGTTGTCTATTATAGATGAAAGTAGTGAAGATATTATTTTCTGTCGATTGAATTTTCACTAGAGCGATTAACAATCAATAGTTTTTGTGTCATATGTTGCAAATGAAACAACCCGGCCATACGTTCAAGGTACAGATTTCCATTGTCCCGCTGTAGACTAGCAAGCTTTTTTTTATTTAAGACTGATATAGGCTAACTAAAGGTCTAAAAGGGGCGTTTCAAAGCAGAGGTCAAAGATCATTGATTGTCCTCATAGACAGACATTATTAATAATAGGCCTTAGGAAAGCAATGTAGTAATACAAACAGACCTACATCTTTTCTGCTATTCATATAAATGTTACACAAATTGATTCATGTTACTATGATATCCTGGGTATATGATGTGTAAAAAAGTGTTAAAGGCTAAGCAACTGTGTTAGAGATTTATAAACTTATTAGCCATTTTTCGTCGACGTCAGTGTGCATAAAATTCATGCCTTCAATACTGAAAACAACCTTCAGAACCAACAAAAAAAAATAATAACAAATACAAGATGGTGAAGGATAATCGTAAAATTTACGTATAATTGCAATGATTATTTGTTTTTACTTGTCTTTTGACTGAGCTTGCTTTTCTCTTCTCTGCGTCTCAGTTAGTCTCCTCATAAGGCTAACGGCGTTAGGTTTCCTGACGCACTAGCAATAAAACCTGGACTTCACCTGCATTGTTACTGTTACCATACTTGTCTCTATTGTCTAACTACGCTTGCCTAAATTTAGGGTGCAGACATGAGTTGGACTACAGCGTTACCTATGTACGCAGGCGCGTTCTCTTGGACACTCATCTATGATACAATTTATGCACACCAGGTTAGTTAAACGTTTTAAAAGCGAATTATACGAATGTATGCAGAATTCACTTATAATATTTATAGTCGCTTATAAATGAGCAAGATACTGTTGTACTTAAATCCGCTACTTGCTACACTAACAATGAGAAATAAAAAGAAGGAGTGAAGTAAAATATTAGCACTTGAGGTATACTCAGTTACGTTTGAGTTTTTTAATTCGGCAATGTTCAATGTTACTAGTTTAAGGAAAGATACTGTAGTAATGTGGTTCAGCATTATGACTTTTTTATTTGACATTTATTATATGACAGCATTATACTTTACCTAACCTCAGACCGACGTTTTCCTGAATTTATACTTCACTAGTCGACAAGCACCGATTTTGTAACATTTTTTTAAATGTCGCAAAATGTAACTGCTTTATTTTATTTATATTTCTTTTGTAATAGTCCTTTCTAAAATGTTCCTTTTTTTCGTCTTGAATGACCATATTTTATTAGCTATCTCGTTGACGTTGCTAACGATCTCCCTGAATGAAAAATAAATATTGTCATACATTTTTTTTAATACGCTGTACCCGATTTTACGATTGGTTGTAGGATAAGAGAGACGATCTACTCGTAGGGATGAAGTCCACGGCACTGCGATTCGGTGCACGTACCCCTCTCTGGCTAGGTGCCTTTAGCACTTCAATGACAACTGGACTCATTGTAGCCGGCATCACTGAAAACATGGGCTGGCCGTATTATGCAGCTATAGCGGCTTCGTCAGCTCTTCTTACTAAGCAAGTGAGTTTTTGCTAGAATTTGGTCGGCAAAGGGACGTATGAATTAATACGTTGCCGAAGAGTTAGTTAAATCTCGTAAGAGAAAGGAGTTAGCTTGCTTGCTTTCCCTTATATTGCATATAGATTCGTATGAAGCATTCCTTGCTTTAGCTAGTTTTGAATGGACGCGCGAATTGTATTTTCAGTAAAGATCTCTACCTCTCTGCAATAAAATTTTGCACCAATACCCCAAAATATACAATATTAAATTTCCCTTAGAAATCTCATCATGAACAGAAAGGGTAATCATTTTTGTTCTGGCCAAAGTTAGTGGTAAGCTTGCAAAAAACCAGTGCCATCTCATGTAAGGTAAATATTTGTATCGTCCTTACCCATTATAGGGCATGGTATTATTCAGGTGTAACCGTTACAAAGGAAGAAAGGCAAAGATATGATAAAAAATTTACCCGTCAAAATTCAACCCTAATGCATGCAGTAACTTTGACCTTCGCAAACTTAATTCACGAGTTTCATTATTAATTAATTAATTAGTTAATTCACAGTGTATGTATTGCTGTTTCTGACATGCCCACAGGTAGCAACACTGAAAATCGATGATCCTGCTGATTGCGCTAAGAAATTTGTGGCCCATCGAAATATTGGACTTTTAGTACTTTTGGGCTGCATAGGAGGCAGTCTGCTTAAGAGCGTCTAACGATAGCGTTCTGTCTGACGTCTGTTAAGACAACGAATACCCAAAGAGCATTTATTGGGATTATTATTGTTATAATTATGCTTACCTGTTATATTATAACTATGTTGTGACTTTTACCCTCACGGTTGAAAACGACGGAGCTCGTGGCTGTTTTTGCTCTAACAACCCCGATTCGTTTATTAGGAGCGACAAAGATGCATTGAAAGGGTCAGTCTACAATGCGAAATGTATTGTAGACTCACTGCTTTCGTTCGTTTCTTGACCGAAACTGTTGTTTCTGCTACTGTCCAGCTAAGGATAATCTATTACGAGCGATAGATCATTTTGAAACGGCGATTTTCTGTTAAACACGCGTGCTGCTAACTATGAAAAAGCAAATATCCGTAAGGAGCGATTGAGACTGTTCCAGCCTTCTCTGTGCTTACAATGACAAGAGGCACAATGTGACACGTGTGATAAAGTGAGCCCCTCTAGTCATAGAATCACTCCGCGAATGAGAACATTCCAAGGACGGGTATCACTATGAGTTTTATTAATGTATTTATAATAACTGACTGGCACGAAAAGTAATAGATATTTAACGAGCATGAAATGCCCTCGATTAGACATAGCAGTTAAAACAACTTAAACGGCTTCACAAAGGCCTTTGAGGAATCAATGAAGGTGTTTTAAACACGGATGTGATAATAGCTGCGCTCATATAAAGATTTAGTGGATAAGTCGTAAGCTTTTGTAATAACTATATTTATACAAACACAGTAATAGAAGCACCCAGTACATCAGTAGTTCCTCTGAAAGTTAAATAGAGTCTTTTTACACTGACCGGCACTTCAATATGCGGAACAGACAACGAATATAGCAGTTGGTTGACAGTGTAACTGTGCTCACCAACTATCTACTTTTAAGTTAGCGTTAACCTGAATAAATGAAATCCTGAAACTTTTTTTCAAAAGTACCATGAATTAGTAAAATGTTAATGAAGCCATTAGATCAAAAGCAGATGATTAAGGTAGGTAAGTTTATCCTTTTAATTTGTTAAATGTCATATTAACTTTTGTTTGCAGTAACATATTGATCACTTACTTAATATGCTGAACGGTACATTTATTTCAAGTAGGTCAAGTTTTCTTTAGGTTGGCGTTTCTGTTTACAACTTCCATAATGGTCTCAGTGATATCCTCGATATCATTTTGCATCTTATAACCGTGAGATTCATAGGTGGTATATTATTTTTAAGAATTTTGTTTATGATCTTAATTAGCGCATCGTCAAGGTAAGGCTAAATAGGCCTGCCATCAGCCGTATGATTAGCTTTATATATCTAGTGAGATATCTGGTTATAATTAACAGGCATATTATTTTTGACCATTACAGCAAGTAAAGCGGCAAAGCATTGGTCCGTGCCGTTCTTGCTTACGTATTTCTCTTGTTTTATATTTTAGAAGCATATTTTCAAGTAACTTGTTACTTGAAACCGTATGCTACCGCATTTATTAGGGACCAACATCTTACACTACAATTAGCAAATGGATGAGGTGGAGAAAACGTTGCTTTTTGAAACCCGTTAGTGCGCTCAATTGCGGACTTGATTTAAAACAATTATTATAGACAGTAAATAAAGTTTGCAAGCTCTCTTTTTACCACTGACAAAATAAGAACTTGTTTATATAGAAAATATCGCACACATCGGTTCGAGACTAGTTGTTCGTATCAGAATGCGTGCGAGACTGCGTTAGCGGCTACCAGAAGCTTATAGCTCATAATGTGATTTGACTGATCGCAAATGAAAAATAAAATTATCTACGCGTTTATACGACTTATTATTTTCCCAGAGGTAGGTACATCATAGGACGGCTCTTTTTTCATGTCATAGTACAATATTAAATTTTTTACTAGATGAAGCTCTGTTTGCTAGGGACGGCACGATCAGTATTAAGCACTCAGCTTTTTTGTGCCTCAACGAGCCGTTCTTGCCTACGACGTAAGAGAGGTTTGCATTAGATGTGATGTAGGCAATGAGGTATTACTTGGTGTATGTTTACCTCTTAAACGGCCTCTGACAACTGAAACTGAGAAAAACAAAGTTAATAGGCGGAGGCGGCCTTGGTAAAGAGGTATAGCGCAGCTTTTACACTGCAAGCGACCAAAGCGCCAAAAGGGTGCGCGTCTGCACCGCCCGTCATCATCATCTTCACCACCTTTGCTATGTAACAGACACACAGACAGACAAAGGCATATATAGAGAGTCAGTTCGTCTTCAGAACATAACACCAGATCGGTCGGTCTTTTTTTCTCTCTTCGCTGATAGCAAGGAAGAGCCTGTTTCCTTTCACTCTACTGTATGCTCTAGTGAACCAATCCGAATTATTGTGAGCACGTTTATCCGAGCACCTGAGTATGTTGCCCCGCCTCTTCTTAATCTTTATCACTGTTGAAGACTAGCGTTCTACCTGTCTTTACTCCGCATATGGCCTAAACGTATTCTTGTTACTGCGCTGGTTTGGCGTTTCGTGAATTTGCACTTGTTATCTGAGTGGCGGATCGTCTTCCGTTACTAAATCACACAAAGATCTACAAATAAGGCTACCCCCATGATGGTCGACGGGCCACGTTATCGCTAGCATTTCAACAATGAGACTATTCTACCAGGTAACTGCGGTTACTGAGTGTTTGTGGCTGAATAACGGTGAATGGTCGTTCGAGTGGTGGTATACACAAGTTCGTGTTGTATTTAACAACATGTCTGTTTTTTTTTAACTAGCGAATCGCGTTTTGTTCTAAACATGTTTGCGTGACGGTGTATTCGTTGATATTCATCAGTATCGGAATTTTTTCGTACTCAGTTGCTACAACGGAAATCCTGCTGATGTTTAAGTCGTCGGGCACGTGAGTGCGCTCTGCGATGTTACGTTGACCCGTCAGAGTTGAACAGTCGATGTATCGCGGAGAAGGATGCTTCACTGGGATCGCCTCGCGATGGTGAGTTACCTGAAACGGTTCGATTATGCTATGATATACACCAATCTTCGATCAGGAATATAGTCAATAATTCTCAAGTATTTTGGATATCGCGATTTATAATAGGCAGTTTCCAGCAATCGCAGACAGATCACCGATGAGATCTTAAAACTTAGGATATGCGCGAATTTCAAAATCCGGTTTTGTCAGCGGACCGCTATAAGGGATAAATATCTAAATGAATAATTATAAGATATCCAGAGAGAGGGATGTTCGGTTTTATTCAGAAGTTACATAAATATGACTACTACTAAGAGAACTCGAATCTTCAGCAACAAGAGGGGACGCTCAGCACATTGGGATATTACTCATTTAGTTATTTATGAATGCCATACAACTGATAAACTTGAGTAAACATGACCAATTAAGAACACAAGAAGGTTTATAACATCAAAATATATTGCCTTTCATCACAATAGAGCTTTTGTCAATAGGAGGGATAGAAACGGGAAGTCTGAGACGTGGCTTTTTGCTCTCAGTGATGAACAAAGAATTTGAAATATGGGAACACCGTGAAGTTCAGACAAAGTGTTTTTTAAAAAGCATTTTTTTAGGTGCGCAATTGAACAAAATTTAAAGACGTAGAAAATGTATGCTGCGCAGATTAGCACATTTAATAGACTTTCATAGACTTTTTATTTACTGAAATAATCCGCCTACATATAGAGTGTATCTTAGGCCACATGTAGCTTTACGGGTTACATAAATACAGTAGAGATGTTAAGGGCTCTAGCTCCTCATGGCATCCAAGTTGTAATTTCCACTCACATCAACAAGACAGAAGTGGTGAGAGAGTTGACAGCCTGTTATGCTGGTTCTTAATTTTAATACAATAATTCGAAATGTAAAAGGTTTCTAGCGCATGTTGACATACCGTAAACTTGCCATTTAGTTAAAAATTCTTGTTCAAACGTTATACATGCGGCCAGCTTTTACCCAGCTGTTGTTTTTTTTACAGAATATGCCCATTTATGCATCATTCCTGTGTCACTAATGTATGTGGCATGTTTGACATGGTGGACTCACTCAGAATAAGCCTGATGAGGCACGATTGTTATTCTGTTAACAGCAATCTGCATGACATATTCTATGGTTATCTGTAGGTTTTACGTATTCTGTGACACGCACTTTCTCGGAGAATGCCACAACCATAACAAAGGCAGTTTTCGCTCCGTCGAAAGCGACGTTCAAGTCCGCTGAAGGTCGGATAGCTATTTCAACCTAGTGGCGGAGATAGGCTGAGACCTGACTCTTTGCGTTGTTTCATCGTTGCCGATGGGTGCATTTCAAAAGTTATCCGATGCCTTCTAGCACTACGAATGCGTGCTCCTCTATGTAATGGACAATGTACAGTGAGACACTTAGGACGATACAGAAATAAATGCCATTAAACAAGCTGGAAGATAGTGTCAATTCCAAATGTTTATTCGAGCTGTTTGGTGATTTACATCGATGCTTGAACATGCAATCAGTTACGGTAATCTAATACCTGTGAGAGACTCGTGAAAGGGGTACTTCCTAATGCCGTGGTAGATTCGCCAAACGAATGAAATCGGAAAAACGGTAAGCGCGTAAATAAATATTTAATAAACTGTATTGTCAGTTACAAGTATGCTATATGGGCGATTTGGGACTCTGAATGTAACTTCGTCTACGTCATCTGGGAAAAGTAAAACCCCGGTTTTCGTAGAACACAGAAGACGGTTACTCTTTCACTGTAAGTCGCTTCTCCGTCTGCTTCACCGGGCTATAACTAACTGACGCCGCAATGAATTCTGCGTACGATTTCATGCCATATCAGGAATTTCTGGTATAGAAGGTTGGACAAACCATATACATCTAAAGCGTTTTACTGGCAAAAAATGATCCGCTTGCAGCCTTTGAGTATAGACTATAACTTCCGAAAAGTCATATGCCTGCGTGCTTATGCACCATATAGCGCCTAGAACGTGCACGCTAGCTGAAAATTCGTTTTCATCCACAAAGCGGGCATCTAGATCGTGCGCAAGGTAGCAGTCGTCACTGCAATTGATTTCTGCATTTAACAGTGAAGATTTTTTCACCGCTGGAAAAGCAAGCATGGTCTGGCTGCTGGGTTCTTGAAATAACTCAAAAGCAATCAACTCCGATTGTGCATTTTATTTCTATTTCATATAGAAGGTTTCTATTTGAGTTTGCTAGAAAAGAAAAATTCGATTAACGGTAGGTTTAAACGTATTATATTTAGCCACTAGGGAACGCATTAAGAAACCAAAATAGTTAGAAATACATATCAGCACCTTTTTAATTAATTCTGAAATCCTTATTGTGGTTTGCCTCCCATCTTCTTCATAGAAAGATACTTTTGCCTCTCGATCGGCTACGTACTCAGTAAGAGATAAATGCAACAATAGGTCAAACCGCCAGCAAAAGTATGTCTTAGCATATAGCTGCTATTTTGTGCGTATAATTACGGATACATGAAATGTGTATGACATAAAGGAAATCGAAGAAGCATACCAAGCCTCCTAAAGAAGCAATGGCAAGACTATGTCCTGCATATTATCATGTAAAACGATTCCTATACGTACTACACCAGTATATGACTGTTTAGCTGTCCACGGCCTTTATAGAGGTCTCTGTGATAATTTAGTGGGTAACGCATTTGCCCCCTAATCCTAGGAACACGTTGTGGTCTAGCTTCAAACTCGGGCATAGACAGACTTCACTTCGTGTGAGAGTCAGCCGTCTATTTAATAAAACGCCCAACGGCAATATTGGATGTAAAACTTAAAACACAAAGGTCTTTATAGAAAAGCTAAGAAAGACTCCTGACCAGCAAACTGCACGACGATTCGGCCTGTTTGGTTTCATCACCTGCTTCAAAAATGTCAGTATATAATACCACTATTTTATTTTCGTATTTACGCATAAGTATTCGCAAGGATACTGTTTCTGGTAGACGGAACCTCCGCATTGAATCTTTTAGGAAAAGTGGAGTCTCCTACTATTAGTAGGTCAATTGACTCAGTGCAGTGAGCTGTTGGCTTAGAATTGGTTGGGAAACCTTGACTTATACGCGGCCTGGACAAAGCATCCATCTCACGATTAAATTTTCCTAAATCAATAAAAGACCTTACTACACTACAGGAACATAAAGTAAGGCCAGTTTTAAGCGGCGATTCGAAGAATTGCTTCTTATCTCACTAGTAGCTTCTGAAGGTGGAACGAAGGTGGAGCAGGAGAAGGAAGATCAGTTCTTTGCTTCGTAGCACTACCGCATGTGCTGTCGCAGTAAACCCGCCTCGACAAAACCTTGTCTTCATTTTCTGTACATTAATTTAGAGTTTAAGTAAACTGTACTGGTCTTTAGGTGTGGTCAGAAACTAATGGAAGTGGAAGTGATTTCTACCAAATAGCCCCAAATCATCTGTACAGTACAGTGCGCCATCTCTCATAGGATAATGATTTTCACCCAGAAGGATCATTAATGGGCCAAGATTGTCCCCCCCCCCCCCGTCGTCTGATTGAAAAACCCCTGTTCCGAAATGCCATCGTCGGTGGTTGTTTGGGTCTCTTGTAGTATATGTAATGTGCACGAATTAATAAGTTATTAAATACGCCACTTGAAATTTCTGATTTATATGAGTAAGCCGTTAACTGATATAGCTAATCAGATACGTATACAACACAATTCCCCGTTATACCTTCGTATAACCTGAGCATTACGGTATTGGCGCGCACCTCCTGTCTTATGATTCGAAATATCGAGAAAGAAGATGACGCATTTCGGACGTCAGCTCATGTGTAGGCCTTGAGGAGTCGTATTCCACGTTGCTTCATTTACAGCTTTAACACAAACGATTCTGCTTTAAAATTATAGCTGTGTTTGTATTTTATATAATCTCGTTGTATGAATATCTGAAACAAGAAGCTATAAGAATGAATTATGACGGTTAGCGGAAACAGACAAACTGAAGAACATTTATTTCACTGCTCTCATTGTAATTGTCAGCGCGCTTCTGCCATTTAGTTTTTGTTACTATTAGATCTCAGGGTCTGCTGTCAATTTACCAGGGAAACCCCAACTAATTTTATCGATGAAGACGTCGAGACCGACTTTAAAGATCTTTTTTGCATGTTTAGTGCTGATTTATTTATGTACTTTAGTTATATCTCCTCGGATGTATTTTTTTTATTAGAAAAGTAGTTTTACATAATAAATGTAATAAAAGATGGACGAAACGACAGACCGTAAACAAAACCGGCAACCTGCGTCAGTAGCTATCGATGAAAAATCAAAGTAACAAAGTGTAACGAGATTTCAACTGTCTTATTTTAAGCCACAGTTCTAAAGATATCATTATGTAAACCCATTAAACTGGATCAAAAAAACCGCACTGATATTGTTGGAGGAAAAAATGTCCATGTTCCTGCTTGAATGCGCACAGCTAGTTCATAGTAAAAGGTCAGTCGTTTCTCCCCAGTAATGTTTTGAATGATATCGCATCCACTGATTCGTTGTCGAAACATGTAGTGTGAAATATCACTTTTAGAAAACCGATTTATATCTGGTCAATGCCCTATTATAGTCCCATTTGATAGCACTTGTTTTCCACTCGCAAGGGAGCGTAAACCATCATCAGTGGTGTGATTCCTTTCTTCGCTGCCCGCTATTGTTATTCTGCGCTAGCAGACAGCAAAAGTATTCACCTACCACCATAACAAACAGAAGTCTGTTTGGACAGCCAGTCAGGTCAATGAGTAGTAAACTAACTAGCAAGTCAAGTCAACCAGGAGGAAGAGAGGGACGACGAAGAGCCAGTCGTCGCTAGCGGCAGGAGTCGTAGAGGTAACGTTAACAACGACCAGCGCAAAAAGATAGCAGTAAAAAGCTTATCATAATACACAGCATCTGTATAGAAAGCAACTGGCACAGTTAGATTACTTCTGCTGTTGATTGCTATGTGAATGAAAAGACGACAGTGGTATTTCGCTGGGTCGATCGCTGTTGACCGCGTTACTCGTTGATTTACTGAGCTGACTGTCGGTGAATATCGTTATTGTCGAGTATATTGATTGACTGGTTCTCTTCGGCCAATGTAACTTCAGCTGAGATACTGCTAGCTTCTGCCACTATTTGACCGTCTCCGTAGGTTCGCCTGTGAAAATTGACCCACTCTCTTCGATATATTGTGGATATATAGCCTGTAGGCTTGTGTATAGAGTTCCCTGTACACGTCGGACCTTTCACGATTTCGCACAAACTCTACGGCCAGCTGAACACTGACAGCAAAGGATAACTCGTTTGCAAATAAAAGAAAGAGTTTTCGGAAAAAACGTTCTAAAGCAGTAGGATCATCTAGCTACTGAATGAATAATCTACGCGCTTGATTGTGTGATCAATTTCGTAGTGTATGGGCTTGACTGCGCTACATTGTTTCGCGGTTTCGTCTTTTGGGACCTATTCGAGTACGTCGTAATTTACTGCACAATCACTAGATATAGAAACAAATTTGGTTTATGCAGCTGTGAGATTTATAAAACCGACCTGAACGATTTGCTATTTCTCTTAAATATACAACACATTTCCGCATATTGTCTTCGAAGATCTTATTTCGTTCTTCTTTGTAACTAATCTGCAGTCCGCGGTGTTCATCGATTTCGGACGCGACAGTATTGAACTTGCATCTGCAGTGAGTGCGTGTAATCAGATCTTTTAAGGGATGCCGTAGCCAAAACGGAAAGACGGGCTGGCGAAGGCGCCTGGGTGGGGGGGGGAATTAACGATGAACGCGTTTCGACGGGCTCTAACTGGAAAAAATGAGCCCGAGAACGGCTCTGATGGCGACCTGGCAAATCTGTGTCGAGACGATGAGTTAATCGGCGTTCTTGATTCAGCCCAGACCCGACTGGCTCTCGTGGAAGAACTCGAGACAGTGGTGAACGTAGATAATAGCCTCAACAATGTTACGGCTCTTGCCGCAACCGTACTGGGGGCCGGTGTCGGCGACGGCCCCGGGGGTCCACCACTTTTGGCCGCTTCAGCCGGACCCGTTGTTGTAGGGGGAACAGCTACAACCGGCCTCAAGGTCCAACACCAGCACCATCACCATGGATACGTCGGTGAAGATCAGCTAATTGGCGATGTCGCTTCTTCGGAATCGACTTCGCTTCTCGACGATTCAAGCGATGATAGTGGCGCAGACGAGAATAGTCCAGCACCACATTGCCATCAGTCAATGGTAGGAGCATCAGCTGACGAACCTGGAAAAGGTGCTACCTGGAAATTGTGCTGCGCGTTCGGCCTCTGCTTGTGCTTCATGATCGCCGAGATGATAGGTGCTTACATTTCTAACAGGTGAGTCAAGCCATCCTTTAGATAATCGGCAGAAAACATTTCAAATGTAACAATATGTGTTTACAACTGTCTGTAGAAAAATTATGACCGTGTTGAAAAAGAAATGAAAGGCTACTGCAATTTGAAATGTAGCACTGGCTCATTACTAAAGAAGACGATGGTATTTCGATGGAGTTGTGCGAGTAGAACGACGTCATACGTACACAGGGAATTGTATGACTTTAATCGAGTTCGTTTTTCTTGGTTTGAATCGTATGTTTTTGATATCTCTTGAGCCAGTTTCTTTCTTTTAATATATTATCATTATTTCACAAAGGACGGTATTCAGTATAGAAAAAACATCATAGACTAAATGATAGCCCCCATTCCAATGAAGCAAACATTGGTCTTTGATAATTTAAAAATATGTTGTGCCCTCACGTTGCAACTGGTTAGACTTATAACGATTTACCAGATTAATCAAAAATATTTTTATTCACTTTTGTATAGAATATATAATCTTTACCAAACATGTCTCTTTTTAAATTTCAATGTGCTTTTGTTTATGAGTAACATCGGGACGAATCCAATATAATGAAGTGATTTTTGACAAAGCTTTAGAACATTTGAAGGGACTCTCAGTTAATTCAGCTTTTCTAAACGCCAGGTTAGGTAAAAATGTTAGAATGCAGATATGTCAACAAGGAAAATTAAGTGCTAAAGCGTATAGCATGTGGGGGGAAGTTACACCGTTATGTAGAAAAAGGTTTTTTTCTTTGAATTCCGTTTTGTAAAGTGTCACCAGTTTTGGTGATTAGAGTATTTTGACTGTGGTTATGCTTACGACTTACAGAATTCAACATATTCTAGTCTCATGAAAGTTATATTGTACGATAGAACTTACGTCCACTAAATAGAAAGAAATAAAAAATGATTTCCTATACAGAAATAATTTTAGTACGAATCGTAAAGAATATTGGTTTATACTTATTTATAACGAAGTAATATACGAATTGTTATCTATCGAAGTGCCAAGAGATTTTAGGCAGATTTTGCCTACTTATTAATAGTTTAATGTTAAAGTATTTATGGCGCAGCTGTCAGCCTTAAAAAACAAACAACTGCGCTGCTCAATAAAACAATTCAGACTGTTTTATTTAGATATAAAATTATGGCTTTTCTTTAGGACTGCACCACTAAAATGGAAATCTATGAAGTCAGATTATGACCAGATACCATACGCTGTACAAATTTGAAGCTTCGGAGGGCTAGAGTACACCTTCCTATATATCAACAAGCTAAGATTTGTAATTTTCAACTTCTTTTCTTATAGTAAATTAAAGATAATGCGAATAGGCAATCAAATGAATCAATGACGAATTTACTTTTAAAATTGTCTATCACAATTAGAATTTTTGCACAGTGATTTCGAGGAGGAATTTTAATTAGTGTCTTATCTTTGGCTATTTATGCTGTTAATTAACCATCACTTTTTCGAAATTATTCATTCTAACGCTTGAAAAATAAACATACGATTTAATAATCGGGAACAGAACTTCTGTTTATCAGAGGCAAGAATATAGTCATAATCTGATGACCTCTAATGAATCTGAAATAAACTACGCTTTTTTTCATCTTTTTTCTTCTGAGATGAGAAATTTTTTTCATCTTACAACTGTTTGAATTTATATAAATAATACAACACATATAACAATAATTCTAGTAATAATAATAACTAGAACAAGTGGTTTGATTTTTAAACGAACTTTGTTTATATAAGGTAGCAATACAATAATAGTTTATTTATGAAACTGGTTCAGAGCCAAATCTAAAACAAATTTCCCTCTGGGTAACATTTGAACTGCAGTTTTTAGCTGTCTATCATCATTTGTATATCGTCGAATGCGTCGGGCTACATGATTTGTGTGAGCTAGGTAACAATTATACTGAAATTAAATGCTAACCTTTAAGCGCGATCAACATGAAACTTACCTCGACGTCATTTTCGTATTTTATGTCTGGCACGGGTTGATCTGATTATCTGTTATACAGCACGGCTATCTATTCGGATGCTGCACACATGCTGACAGATCTAACTGGGTTTGGACTGTCGATCGCTGCAATAATGATCTCCGCTCGCCGAAAGCCGACGTCGCGCCTTCCATTCGGATTTTATCGTGCAGAAATCCTCGGCGCCGTTGCATCCGTCCTTCTCATTTGGGTTGTGACAGGCATCCTTGTCTACGCTTCCATCAAACGCATCCAGGTGGCTAATTAGGCCGTTCTAATAACGGTTGTAAAATCTGACATTATCTGACGCACGTTTGATGTTACTGCAATGTAAATCACTTGAGAAGTAGTCTACATTTATCATTGTGTGACGTTTAGAAACGTGTTTGCGTCACCAGTTCAGAAATCGAACAAACATCTTAACACTTTCATATGAATAATCCCTCTTCAAAATTGAACTGATCCGTTACTCTATCTCTCTCTCCTCCCTCTGTCTATCTCCCGACTAAAGTCGTGTTCGAATCATTTTAGCGTTTTTGGGTACATTTTTCCAATATTCGCTTTTACCTTTCATTTCTGTTTCGTTTAGACGGACGATTTTGAGATCGACGCGAACACGATGATGCTGGTGAGTGCTGCGGGCGTCGTCATGAATGCAACTATGGCAGCCATCCTTCACGGTTCAGTGCCCTGTGTACTTAATATAAGCGGAGGCGGTCATTGCCATTCACATGGAGGCCTTTCAAGTGGACACGGAACTCATATTGGGCATGGAAACGTTGGTGAACAAGGCGTTGGCAGTTTCGGCGCTGGAGGAAACCGTGATAGAGGCGCGACTAATATCAATGTTCGCGCTGCCATGGTTCACGTGTTCGGTGATCTATTGCAGTCAATTGGAGTTCTTATTTCAGCCTATCTCATCAAGAACGATCCCGCCTTGAAGCTGGCCGACCCTATTTGCACGTTCATCTTTTCAACGCTCGTATTAGCCACCACCGTTGGTATTATGCGTGATGCATGTGCTATTTTAATGGAGGTAAGTCGATTGTTTTTTTTATCGCTAGACTATTTTATTAGATGGTATAGTACTAGAAATATACATTTATGGTGGAGTCACACACTGCTGGTATGTTTTATGATTTTTGTACAAGGGTATTGAAATGTCTTAGTTAAACAATGTAGACGACTAAGCTGATTTTATTCTAAGTACTCTTTCAAAATAATGTAACCGCCTTATGTTCTCTTACGGCCTAGTTCATCAAAAGAGCCAAGCTCGACTAAAAATCATTCGATTTCAGGTTATCACGTTCTTCTTGTAATTGAATGATAAAAAGGGGACTATATTAACATAAGACTTGCACTGCCAAGCTCTTGCACACTTACAAATTAGCAATGATTTTAACTTGAGGAAATGCCCTTTAATAGCGCGTTCTTTTCCACTCAACAGGCGTTCCCTCGAAAGCTGAACTATGCAGCAATCAGGCTTGGCCTTGAGGCCGTGCCTGGCGTCCGACACGTGCATAGTCTCCGCGCTTGGAGTCTATCAATGGAACGTATTGTGTTCAGTGCGCATCTTGCAGTGGACGTTCCAACTGATCGCGACATGGTAATGCGTGCCGCCCAACGTCTGCTACGAAAACGTTTCCGGCTATCAGATATTACCCTGCAGATTGAAACATATGATCGGCAAGCAATCGCGCTCTGCGAGGATTGTCAGCTTTAGCAGCGCGTGAAGCGGAAGAGGCGAAGAGAAGCAAATTGCGATACTTCTCTGTTGCGATATGTGATCCAGCTAACGTAGAGGGAACCAGCAAGCAATGGTGATCATTTCAATGATAACTAAAAGCTGCAATAATATATGAGGCCAAAGCCCCGATGAAAATCTGTTACTTTGGGCAGAAGCAGATATAATATTCGCTGCACTGGATATACTTGCCCGCTGGGCAGAAAATCTGCGAAAATCTATTACAAAGAAAATCAGCAAAATCGCGAGCAATCTGTAAAAATTGTTATTCAAGTACATTGGCAGAATCTTGTCTTTCGCAGTGTTTCTTCATATAGAATCGTTTTCGGGAGAAGATCAAGATGCTATGTATTCAACTCACTCATCCAGTTAGCTTTACTGCTTCAGCTAATGCCATATTCGTAAGGGAGACGAGTAAATTCAGATTATTATTATTATTATTTACATGACGTATTTATTACTATCGTTAGGCACAGACAGGCGCTTGTTCACCAATGATTGAAGGTTCTGCGCTGCAAACAAAAAAGCGGACATTTCATAAAAAGATGTATTTTAACTATTTGTATATGACTGAAGTGACGTAAGTGTTCACGCGACTAATCATAGTAGCGACAAAATAAGTGTATAGGATCTGATGATACTAAAGGAAACAACAAATGAGCATGAAGCTGTTTGGAAAAAATGATTGACAGCATGGATCCTCTGTACGTCGAAGAAATATATCGAGTTTAAGCTCATCTGAGATTTCAACCGTGGCAGTTTGTGCAACAATTAAAAAAACGACTTCGGTCTTCCAGACCAGGTTTTCTGAGCTACGCCGAAATAGGCCCAAAATGAAGATAAAAAGAAAAACCGCACAAGAAGACAGAAGACAAAAAGAACGTATCATCACGCAGTTGTCTATTATTTAGTTGGGCATGTTGTGTTTACGGCTATGATGGCTGTGCCTGATAATAATAATAATATGCGTTTTATTAGCATATGTATTAGTCACCGCCGGCCGTAATTAAACCGAAAACAAGATAACCAGCTAACGTACATATCATGCAAACATAGACCGCGCACTGTACTGGATATTCGCGCTGCTTGATAGCGTTGGAAACTAGAGCGAAAAGAGATAAACATCTTGTGTGTAGTACACTTTTGCTGTATGAAGACGCAAATATATAGTCAGATAAAGAGATAATAAATAATGGGTGCGGCGGAAAAGGATAACAGAGGAAGCGCACGGTGGGGGTGGGCCTCTTTTGCGATTGATTAAAGGTTTGTGTTCATGTGACTGTGTTCCAAGTGGCTTCGGCTTGGCTCTGCGTAGGTGTTCATTTGTCGGTTGAGTCTAGTCTAGAAGTATGTTCGCATAGAACAATGTCTGAAATGTCGACTCGTTCCTAAATTGTACCAGCCGTTCGGTTTAGATATATTTTTCATTAGCTAACTGGGTAGCTATATTTTCCATTAGCTAACTGGGTAGCTGTGTGTCGAAAAAGTAGGTAATAATGAGGCGCTTGTGCTGTTGAGAAGCTTGGTTGTGCCTTCCGAGGCGGATTCTGGTAAAAACAAGCCAATGCTAATGGCTTCTGATAACATGTGTTCTTGCTACGAGGCAAAGCCACCTTTAGCCAGATGCTGAGGGTTGTAAACTCTTGGCCTGTTTGTGCGACAGCGACACTGGCGGCTTAATTGAGTAGGACGTAACTATTTTTATTCAATTTACCTTTTCCTCCAGCCTCGTCATGGCGTATTCGCTTCTAAATTGAATTGAGATCACACCCCAATGATTTCATTACGTGGAAAGAAGACAACGTTGACGAAAATGGATTAACACTAAGCGTAGGCAAACTCTTTCAAGACATTGAGTTACTTTTTGACGCCCTATCTGAACAATAAAATAAACTTGAATACCATGGGCAGGCTAGAGAAAACAAGCAAGCATATATATATATATATATATATATATATATATATATATATATATATATATATATATATATATATATTGTCAAGCGCTTTTTGTAGACTTCGCATTTTTTTTACAAGGGTTCTAACGAATGACAGTCACAGGGGCTATCATACTCAAGAACATTAACCTTATGAAGCAAAACAGTAAGCTGATTGATCATAAACGTTGACTACGTTTCGCACATTACAAACTGATTATTATGTCCACCTCTGAGACGAACATTATAACCATACCTCAAAGAGAATAATAGCGGCTTCCTTAGACACATTTGTAAGATAAAGCTCTAGCTTAAGTATTGAGCCGTATATTTATATACTTTTGCTACATAGAATTATATACCTGCGAATGGTCCTCAACCGTATGCACATGTATCAAATATTTCGGAACTGATGAAAAATGTAACTGTGTGTCATCTGTTCTATCAAGCTGTCGGAATGTGTGCGGTTTTTCGTTTTTAGCGGGGGACAATTGGTCTCATTTCTATTTGTAGACCATAACAGTTGACTTTCAAATGAGACAACAAAAAAAAAACTACAATGGCAGTAGCAATAATGGTAGTGTCATAATCCGTGCGCTGCGATACGCGCTGTTGTGAGTCATCCAGGGGGTAAAAAGTTTTGAGGTGCTCCAGGCTGTCTGCTATAGCTTGGGGTGCTTTCTGCAGCAAACATTTAGTGACATTGGCGGTCGTTATGAATGTTTAAGCGCGTAGTTTTCGGTAAACGTTGTCAACTGCCCGTATCACACTGCTTAGTATCGGCCGTTGTGCCGCTCGATACCGTTTTTGTTGGATGACAGAACACCTCGTTTACTTTAGGTCTCTCGAACCTGCCAAATCGAAAACGATGTTGTCATAGACTACTCTATTATGCTGGGTTGTGGGCGCTTTGAAACCATTTATTTTTATCTTTTTGTAAGGCGCTTATGCTCGTTGGAAATAGGACATTTATCAGCAGGAGCTATGTTAGCTCTGACCGATGTATTAATATATTAAGTACAATTTTATGGACTGTTCACATTTATTAGTTAGATGATGCGCTGTGCAAAATCATGCAGTCTCATTAAAATAATGAAAACTAGCAGCTGTAATTCTTATTATAGCCTGCCAGAAATAATTGAAGCGTCTAGCTAGGAGGTGAAAACACACATTGCGAAGGAATCCATATTCATGACCTTAGTTTTAAGTATGAATTATATCAACATTCATATGCTATGAATAAATACGTAATGTAGACCGCGTTTCTATATAATAGATTTAACCATACACAACAGCCAAGTAATTAATCAACAACTGAACACTTAATTCACGAAGTCTATCAACTAGTTATTAATAGCAAGGGTGATTATGGTATTGTTAACATTATGTTCTTCCTATCCTATAATGTCAGTAAGCTGTCATTGTCATTGACACTTCATTTGAATCAGAGTATGAAAATATCGTTTTGCCAGTATTGCCACGCTAGATGACGGTACAGCCTTTGTATAGAGCGCGAGACATACACACCAACTATATATATATATACCAGTATTGAGTCTAACATTGCTTGGCAGTTAGTCAACTGTGATCAACCAGACCTAGAGGAATAACGCCACGAAGTAAGCTGAAATATGGTGAAGCTTCCATCTTTTGTGTACGAATAAGCGAAAACACATTTTAGATCCAAGATCATATACATCGATAAGATTTTCCACATGGCAAAATCGAATGATAATAATAAATCATGTGCAACGTTGTCGTGCTATATCCAATACGATTTAAACCTACACAATCGACCACACACGCCTCGACGTACAGTTCAACTCAAACAACAAATGTGTGGCGAAGATTGACAATCAGATACGCCATACTAGAAAAGAAAAAAAAAAAGATACGATCTGCAATTGACATCTATTACGCTAGATCAAATAGCTGAAATAAAGAAGGGAACGAAGGAAGGTGTACAAATAACGACTATTCGGTTATGATGATGTCAACCGTTAGCGATTTTTTGATGTGATGAATGTTACTTGCTGCATAGTGAAAAGCATGTGACAAGCATCGATACATTACTGTCGATATGGGTACACACATACAGTTAAGTAGACGTGTGTAAACATGATAAAATTTTAACAACGGCACTGAAGCTGTAAGGAATAAAAGGGACATTCTGAGGGGGCTTATGGGCGATAATTCAATAAACGGCTTCAGCCCGGCCGCCAAGCGAACACGTTCGCTCGGCAGCTACTAAGTCATTAGCTGGCAGGATAAACCAGTTCGACGAAGAGTTTGCGCTGACAATTTATACTTGGCAAATGGGCCACTAGAAGAGGCTACTTTTCCGTACAATGCACGCCGACCTGTAAATATATGGGGTTGTAAATGCTTAGCCTTCATATAGATTCACACCTTTTCATGCGGTGACGAAAGTGTGTGCAAGTAGAATTCCATAATTAGACTTTATGACAACAGAGTGGATACACAGCAAGTTTGACCCAAATTGAAAATTAGTAGTAGAGAACAGGCAGTTCTCAGTAAACCGGTGGTCGGAAGTGTTAATAAGTGCTCCCGATTGAATGTCAGTCAACATAAGAAAGGCGCATTGAAGGTAATAATAGTGATTACGGCATATGTAACGACGGTGGGTGTCGACGATGACAACAGTGATTTTGCTTACGACCACAGATACAAATAGAATAAAACATGAGGACTATTAGGGTTCGAGTTTTTTTTCTCTATTGGGGCTTATTAGACTACTGTTTGCGCCGAGTTACAGATATATTGAGGCATCATACACTATTTTTATTAAAAAAAACGATACGTATAAGATAATATGTAACTCTTATACTTACTTTTAGACGATAGTCATTTCACTAATTATTCTTTTTCTACACGTTCAACGTTGTATTCGGGTGATATGCCAGTTCTTATCAATGATATTATGCTAAGATATTAATAATATTCCACTCCGTATGAACAGTCTGATATTGTTTCAATGAAACTCCTAGTTGGATATGTTTGTTTATGACTCTTCAATTCTCAAAAAAGTTTATTATTATGTTTTTTTCTTAAGACGACGCCCTTTCCTCGGACTACATATTAAATTTAGATACTGTTATTTGTCAAAGGAAGAGTGTAGCACCTGTCCTATAATAATTAGCCTATAACAAAGGCTTATGCCTTGTTTAAAACGTCGATAAATAAGAAGACATTTTACTGTGTAATGTATTCACCAGCCGGTGTATTTGTTGTGGTTCAGTCTATACGGCGATCAGCCCTCTATGTAGATCTAATTTTGCTTCGTTAGAGGAAAATGACTTCCAATTCGATTTTGAAGGCGGTAATTTTCAAAAAATAATCACAAAGATCATAATTAAAAAATAGCAGTGCATCTTTGATGTTGCCACTATTTCAGAATTAGTCAATCATGATTCTGATAACCGTAATTGCTTTTAATGACGAGTCTAAATTTTGCCGATCCCACTGCGAATCGGAAATTTGCGATTCAACGGTCGTACCACCCGGTAGCAAAATACGACCATTTCCAATTTACCGACGTGACTCTAATACAAAACTTCTATGTATAATATATCTCAAAACATAATATGTTTTTGAGCTAGAGAACTGAGTTAGTGGAAGCTAGACTCCCTTAGGAACGGATGAAGGTTACTTTGTTTTCAATTGGATCCATTAGATTTTCTAAAACGAACGTATTCTACGATATGCTCTCGGTGTCAAAGTAATCAGTTACTGGTAGCATCCCTGTGATGATAAATCGATAAAAGCTCTAGTATAATGTGTCCATATACACAAGTTTCCCCTGCAACGAGAACCTTATGTGACCTCTCATTTTCCGACGTACATGGTGACGATTCGAAATGAAACTGTGAAAACCTTCGGGCTCCTTAACCCTAAAGCTTCTGATGGGCGTTTTTAACCAGGCTGCTGTTATCTCGTGTGTGCTGGCGTTACAGCCGTACAAATTATAAACATTAGGTCGTAAACGAAATAGGTTCGGTAAGATATTTTCTAAGCTCCCCGTAGTACTAGGTACAAGGAGTTACCCATTCTTTTTTTCTTAAACAGAAGCTTGCCAATCGTGATTGCTCCACACAGACGCTAATCATTTAACTATAACTTTTTGCTGGTTATCATCAAAGTAGACTCATGCGGCTATCATCGATCTCCGTAATAAGATTGTCCGCTGTTAGACATTCTCCTAATAGTATTCGTTCGCTATTTACAACTTTTAAGATTAACTAGCGTATACTGTACCGTTGTCTTTCAAATGTGTATGAGTGTAATTGATAATGGGGAAGATAGAGCTATATGGGGTAGGAACTATATGGGCCCGTAGAAGTATTTTCGTTGCTAGATAATCCAAGCCATTCAAAACTCAGCATTACACTGCACCATAAAGCCCCATGGAGATCTATGGCGGACGAATCATAATTTTAACCTGCCTAATTTGGTAATAAGTTATTATCAAGCATCGTCTTCTTTAGTAAGTCTACGTATTATACATTTGAAACCAGGTAAGGGAGTGCTTCAGCTATACGAAATATCTCGACATCCACTGGAAGTGCTGTGGAAGACACTACAATATATTTATACTTAGCAGTGTCTTCAAATCTTCTAGTACGGATATTGATACAGGCCGCACAGTTTTTGTTTGTATAGTTTCTTTGTAGTTTGACTACGCATCTACGACGCAATCTGCAGATAGTGTGAGCACGGCAGCGGTGCAAGGACTCACCTACTTGACAATAAATTGTCTTACCCGAAACTTTTACTGAGGAATTAACCTTGGCAGGATGATATGAACGTTTCGGGACTCCATTGTAGATGTCCCAACAATGTGCGATAAAGATGTTGAGAGTACCTTTGGCAAGTCTTCTGATCATTGTTCCGTAATACATGAGCTAATGAAAGCTATCTCAGCAAATTAGTTCTAATCACTCATGGTAACAGACATTCTCCTAAAAGCTGACTGTTACGTTAGTAATTTCCTGCTGTTGTTTTCAGTAGTAGACTAGCCAAGGCTATGATGGAGCGTCGATTTCAATTCTATAATGAATGACGTACAGAATCAATGATGTTTGACATGCCCATATATGTGTATAATACGCCCACATAGATCGACCTGTCGAAGTGACCGGGCATTAATTACCGAATAATAAAGTTTGGTATCTTTTTCTAATTATGAAAAAAGCACACCATAATTAACATTAAAATGTTTTATCTCCTTCCTGTATTTTAATGGAATGGCCGACAGAGTCTGGTGATAAACTATCAAAGTTGTTGAATACAAATTTATTGTTCGATTTGAACTCTTAGTTCATATCTTCCATCGTCATTATTACGCCTCAGAAGAATAAAACGGTTACACGATCGCTAAATATTTGCTTTCTTGTTGTTTATCCGGTTGGTCAACAGCAGAGCTCTCAACACATATGCAACCTGCTGTTTATATGTAGGAACTTCAGAGAGCCATCCTTGAGACGGTCATAGACTATGTCTGAAACAATGAGGAATGTTTCTGTGCACGCTTCTGATAGGACAGGATGAATCACTAAGTAAATCTATTTGAATGACATTTAAAGGCACACAAGCGACTAGGCCTTTGGCAAAGTGCGATTCTAATTGTAACTTTCTCGAACAAGTGTTGCATTTACCACTGAAACAGAACATCGTAGAAGCTCTTCCCTGCAGTGAGCAGTATCGCACAGCTTTAGGCCAGCTACTGACAAGACATGGGTAAACAATAGGGGAAGGGAGTAACGAAAGGTCTATGGAAAGGATAACACGAAAGTCTATAGTTCGACCCAAATAGGCTTGTTATGCAAGAAGCTATAACTACGTGGGTAACATCGTTTTAAAGATTTGATTCTCCCCTCTATTTTTCTCTTCACCTCCTTCCGGTTGTTTATAGAACAACGAGAACGAATATTTTACAGTGATTTGCAAATATATTATATACTTTGCTTTCACATAAACTGTGTCATTTATGTTGCAATCAGTTAAATGTGTAAGAAGTGGTTCTCTGAGTATTGACATGATGTACATATGTACAGGCACATAATTCATAAGTAGTTCTTGTCGATAGTTATTTCTGTCAATTTCTGTGAAAATCAATATCTGAGCTGTTAATGGTACATTCCATAGTCTGCAGTTTATCTGCAGATGTTTCTGACTTATGTTTTGTAAGTACAGGTGTATTATAAAGCTGCATTTAAGCGAGCAGCTTTTGATAATACTAGTTAGTTTTTTACGTCATCTTTTCAATACCTGAGGATGAGTCTGTGCAAGACTTCAAATAGTAGAATGAATTCATGAGAAATACTTATGATCGTTAACAAAGTGAGGTTTACTTTGTTTTTGGGTAGTGGTTTTCGATGAGATGAGTTGAATATTTGAAATGTGCGGCGTGGTCCTTTCGCCCCCCTCGTGAAGGCGCAAGGCTATTTCCTTAGGGCCACGAACATCCGCGAGAGGGTGCTGTGAAGGAACACGATGGTGTGGAGGGCCGCGCAGACAGAGGGCCTCCTCCCTGTGCTGCTAGCAGTGGTCCACCGTGTGGAGCGAACAAGGGTGCCTGTTGACTAACAGGCAGCGGCAGCAGCATCCTAATAGAGCCCCCCCCCCCCCCCCAGGATGAGGACCTTCGCGCGCACATGATTATGTACGTAGCGCGGGATTGCGGTAGCTAATAGTGTTTACGGCAAATGACGTCTTAAATATGAGATCAATTTGCGTAGTAGTTCCGATTAGACTCGTCAGTCGTTTTATTTCCTAAAGCGGTTGTTTTTTCTGATTTCTTTTCTGTTGCAGGCGCTCCGGCATGTCCGACCTACTCGATCGAGGGGGGGCCAAGGCGGCAGGCCCACCGGGTGGCCCTTTAAGGGCCTCGGCAGGGGGCGCGGCGGTCGTTGGCAAGCGGCAGCAGCAGCAGCCGATCCCCGAATCGATTTTAAGGACTCCTCGCTTACCAGCTGAGGTAGTTTGCTGTGCGAAGATGGCGGCCCAATGCCACTTCGCTGGCTGTGGTTGCGACTCATCCCTCAAGGACTGTGTAGCTAACATGCGCCGGCCTACAGGAGGACATCCCCCGACAACCGGGGGGCCCTGCACCAAGGACCAGTGCGGTTGTCCCTCACAGTGGCTCCATCGGATACTTAACGCCAAACGCCCCGCCAAGGGTCTGCTCAAGCGAAGAGATCCTGTCACAGGTGAGCCCCGTCTATATGATGCTTAGATGTTCTCCTCAGTTCGAAGTATGATCATACTCGAATAGGGAACTGTGCGCGCTAATATCAAACCAACTGAGCACATTGCCAGTCGGACCGGCAAAGTGGCCACTTCGTGAGGCAGAATGCTTTATCACTTCATTTCTCTTGGGGGCGGGGGTGCAGAGGATGCCGAGGAATGGCCTGGGGGTGGCCGGGCAGGGAGCGTAAGAGCCAACAGGGCCCGAATCACGCCTGTCAATTGGACTTTCTTGATCCGGCACTCGACTGGCTATTTGTCATTCATTTAACGCCCATCAAGTCGAATATCGAAGTTCGCTCATTTCTGCGATGGCGATCATATATTCGTCGACTTGTCGTTTGGTTGTTACTTCACTTCTTTGCTTCACTTCCACCCTGACGGAAACTGTGTATTTCTTTCGGTAAATTTGTCTACGTCACTTGCGTTGCCTAAATGGGAGTATGATACTAGGTATTCCTGTAAATGGTAGTTTGTTGGGGTGGCAAAGATGGAGCCGCTTGTGATTTTCGCATCCAAATATTGTGATATAGCTAACGCAGTTAATTTTCTGAGAGAAAACAATTGCATGAAAACAATGGGTAAAGCATCTCCTGTAACCGTTCTAGGGAAAACTCTGCAGGGCAGAGTGGAACTAATATTATAACCCCGTATTTTGCTGATACATAGGTAATAATAGCTATGCGGTAATAGCTATAATGTGCGGTTAGTTTATACAACGTCATATAAGATGGCAAGACAAGACGTGTTGCATCTCTATTATAGATGGACGCTTGATGTCGCTGGACTCTAAACCCTCTCTTTATATCATATTAGAACAGTATCATTATACTTGAAAAGTGATACATTGCTTTTACGAAATCTACGTACAGATTCAATTCAATATGCCTTTAGTAGTGAAGTGCTACGTACATTGTGGCAGTAAACGCACGCCAATGTGTGATATTTATTTTCAACACGACGACAGGGACCCGCTTAGAATAGCTGATTCTTATTAAACGATGGTTCGCGACGCAAACGTGCATGAAATCGTTTTGTAACAACTATTCTTAAGGGTCGTGCAAATTGCTACGTTCATAGTGGTGTGAACGTTTGTTCCGCCAGTCTACGGTCAAATGTTAAAATAGAGAATGCCTCGTTCTAAATTGCTTCTTTAACAGAGGACAGTGAGAGTTCTTGCATTTTAAAAACATCTCTTCCCATTACTACTACTACTACTACTACTACTGAGTACGAAGTCTACATAATGCGATAGTATAGAAATGAAGTGCTTGAAGAAAATGTCGCTTGTTCAATCAATATACAGCATACATGATGAATACTGATTATTAAGCCCGAGAAACTGTGCCACGTAGTCATGCAACGAACCCATTAGGTGTTAAAGAAAGATTTCCTTTTGAAACCATTTCGGCATATGAATACCGAAAACTGAACTTTAAAAGAGTACAATTAAACATCAGTAAAACTAACCGCGTGCACCTGTAGAATGGCGTTGATTTTTCTCAAGGAAATTTTTAAAGATTGCGTGTCCGTACTCGTGCACGGAGACAGAATTGGCAATTTACACTGCAGCAATATGCATTGCAATCCGTACCTTATTGAGTCCTGCGTGCCTTACGAATTGAAGCGGTTTTTTTAGTGCAGATCTACAGGCTCATCGCCATATTGCTATGATTATGTCATTCGGAACAACTATAGATGACAACTTTTTGAGGCTGTCGATTTCTGGTTTATTAGTCGACCTTTAGGGGGTGCGGGTTGTCAGAGAAGGGTGGCTTTTAAAATCGAAAGGCATTTCTATCCAGTCACTAGTTTGGTCACTTAATGAACGTCCGTTCAGCTCAAGTCTTGTTTTGTCGGAGTTCGATTCGATAAGAATCAGCTATAGTGTAACGTTGCGCGTAAGTCGACGCTTTTTACGTCTGCAAAAAGGACATCACTTGCGGTGATTGTTTTGTAATGACGTCGCCTTATTGAACTAAGTGTAAGGCAGTACCAAACATTCCCAGTTTATTTAAAAAACTCGTAGCCAAGTGCTTTCCCTCGAAATAATCATTCTTTTACGATGTTTGAAGGAAATATCCTGCAGACTTATGGTGTGTGTTTTTCGATATGCTAACTTTCAACAGTTGTACTTTTTCAAAGCTTTGATTATACACCATTCAGTATATTAGCTAAATATGGATACTGATGTGACCTCAAGACTTTGGCTACTATATGTGTCACTTACAGCGTGTGAAACTTGCGAACTTAACTTTGCTTTATAACCACTGTAATTTTATGTCATATATAACTCTGAGAGGTCACAAGAGGGCGAACTTTAGATTTTTCCTGTTTACGATCTTTTCGATTCGGTTATTGTACTTAATTAGGCATGTAATTTCGATAGACTACTTTGAGTGAAGCTGCTGTGGAGGACGAGCGACAACCAAAGTAATCATATTTGAAAATTAGCCTTAGATATACCAACGGGATAGCCTGTAAGCCAACAAATTTCAGACGCCAGAATGCATAAATTACTTTCTTCTTTGTAGAGGGCTAAAATTTCTCCGAAAGAATGACCTTACGAAGGACATATTGGCTGCCGCAGTCGCCCAGGTGTGACGGGACATCTCTAACGATATGGAGGGTGACAATATGCATGAAGGTCTAATGTGACCGATGAATTAGAGAGGACACAACAATTCAAATCATTCGAACAATTATTGAATTCCAATCAGGGATCGCATCCAAGACTTCATACCTGGAGAGTTTTCCTTTGTTTGTGTTAAGCAAACGAGCTATTAATCCATAGATGGGCAGCCTAACAAATAATCATGAGCCGCCAAAGAACCAATTAGGTCAATGCTAATGCCTCCTTGGGCAACCGCTTGAAGAACACATATCAATAATATTCATGTCAAACCTGAGTAAAAAAGCTGATCCCCACTGAACATTTTACAGAAGAGATTCAGTTTTTCAAGTTATCTATGCAGAGGTGGTTACTTTTGAAAATCTACAGTAGCTAAATCTCTAATAAGCTTGAATTTTCTTAAGGTAAATGCATTTCTCTTTTTAAATCACAGCAGGTAACATTATAAAGTGTAGGCGTTCATGTATTGTTTATGAAGAAGGTAGGTGGAGCTGATCGAATCAGACTCTTTAAAACTATGAACGACTACTTCTACTCTAAAATCGTTGCGGTACGAAAATTTACTATGCACGTATTGTTCTCACATCAAGTATAATTATGATTTGATCAACCACTGGAGGAAAAAGCAGTGGGGGCTATAGGGAAGAGGTGAGCAAGCAGCTGGAACGTCGAGGTTATACCGAAAACTAGAGTTCCTTCTCCGAAAAATACAACACGTCTTTCCCATTTTATTTATACTGTTAATTCGTTTCCAGCTGGCTTCATAATATATATTTCTACATCCGCTGCTAAATGATGATAAAAGACATATTATTTGACACATTAGGTTAATAGGAAATTTTTGCAATTTTATTAGTTGGTGTAATTTCATCTGTGGCAAATCTGTTTGTAGAACGCTTCATATCTTTCACAAAGTTATTGTGATTACATTTTGCTGTGAATGGAACTTCAGAACTAATTCATCGCAAATTCATTAAAGCTTTGAAAAAACGCTCTCTCAACCGCTTGATACTGCTACTGGGAATAATACGTATACAATACTCTGAAGTTTTGGATCTCAGGATTGGCTTTATCGTGCACCAGCTATTTACGCATGACAAGGCTCACAGCAAGGTACTTTATTTTTGTGTAAGTATGACGTGTTGACAAGTTTGTTGAACATCTGGAGTTTTGTTAATATTAAATAAGTTCAAAGAACTGAAATAAGAAGCTTTGAATGGCTTTTTTGTTAGTAGTTAAACATACTTTATAAGGTAGTTTGCGTTTTCTTTTTTTTTTTTTTTTGTTATTCAAACGCAGAAGTAGTAATGCTAGCTTCTACAGAGTTGTACTACATTTTCCAGTATATTAACAATTTTGGAGACTGTTGGCGTTCTCTGTAGGTGGCTACACAGCAGACACCGAATGCTTGTCCCACAGATGAGATCGGGTCCCTCTGCCGTATTTGAGAAAAGTCTATCATGGCGAACGTTTTGTTACTCTACCTTTATATGGCCACAAAGACCTCTATGGAAAACCTAGGCAAATGGAAGCAACTGCTGAACTGACATAAGGGACATTTCATAAAGCGATTATAGCACAGGGCCCCTGTGTCGTAGTAAAGGCTTGCCATTTCGATGAGTATAGTGTATGTAAATCCTCACAGGGTCTTTTTCTTCTTCTTCTAATTATTAGCAGCGATATAGAGTAAGCCGAACTTTTCTTGGGTTTTATCGCTTATCTGTATCTGTACTGCCTACCGAATCCTTGCTAGGCGTTAGGGAGAACTATACGAAGTCGGAAATCCTATGAAAACAAAGCAATATCCCTATCAAAAGAGTAGATTTACGAAACAGACTTATGTATAATTTTACAGAACATTTGCCACATAAGCTCTAATAATTAGTATTCAAACGAACTATCTCATCAAAGCAATCTGAAAGTATAACATATATTATTTAGTTCTTATTTATTAAGATTGCACGCATTTTAGGTGTTTTTTTTTTTTTTAGAATAATTTTGTAGAACGAGTACTTTTTTATTGATAGGGCTCCCATCAGGACACAAGATTATCTCTTTCATCAAAGTATATATATCAGACTTATTCAATACTGAGTTTCCAAATTTCAATTAAGCATGCATTATTTAATACCTTGATCTAATCGCTTACAGTTCGATAATAATACTCGCCGAATTTGATCTACAATCAGGCCAAAATAGATCGCTGCTATAATAGTCCCTTTCTGTACCTACATCCCTAGCTTTGAACAAAGAAGTTTAATCCACACGTAAAGCTAATCGGCCTATTCTTAATTCGCTCCTTTTCTTTGACGTTGCATGTATGTACTACTACCTACCCATAGATGTTGTGTGAATTTTTCTGTGGAAATTTAAGAAAAAAAAAATCAATTAACGAGTGATTCAACATTTCGTTAAAAAAGCTTAGTGCCTCTAAATAGTATTTTATTTGCGTGATCAAAGACGCTAGACCATTGAAAGTCATTACAGTAATAGGAGATAGTATATGGAATATTTTTTAACTGTTCCACAACTTCGCAGAAAGCGAATCAAAAAAATTGAAAAAAAAAGAGGTGGATGGGTCAGACTATTGTTTTTCTTTACTTGTTTGTAGACTAGTCTAGTTTTATCTAACGCGTCTTGCAGGGGCAAGCAATGGTCATCGGTCCAAGAGTGGATCCCGCTCTTGAAAAACATTGCCGTAAGGGCGCTATTAGGTATATGATACGAGGCACGGCTTTACCGTCATGACTGAGGCGGTAGCTAAGCTGGTGTTATAAGCCAATTTTGGATAAGTGGGTCGAATCTGCTCATCCTCGTACAAATATTTTTAAAAAAATTCTTCTGATAAATGAAGCATCTCCACGATGAAAAGCTGTAGTGAGTAGGATATCAACAATACAATGGAGGTATAACACATTTGGAAGCTGAGCGGCTATGACACGCAGCCTGCTTACCTCACGGCGCCTGTAACAGGGACAAGGGGACCCCATAGCCAGAAGTTGTGAGGCACTCTTCAGGCTGACCGTCGGGTTATAACGTTTTGAACATATTTAGAAGATGCTTTACTTCCGTGTCACCAAACATTCTCTAGACCTAGTGGTGTTTCCCCTAAAAAAGCAAGTGGCAGATAGATTACAGTAAACGACCTGAATTTTTTTGGTTTATGTCCTTGCTTCCCATTAGATACCAAGGGCCAGTTTTTATACAAAAAAAAGTCAAACTCGATGACTAGTGTTTACTGCAATTTATGCTGAAGTATACGTTGCTGCGTACGTTCAGAACGTGTCTGTTTAGATCCATACATTTCTGTGATAGTGTGACTATTTGGTCTGCACTAGCATTTACCGACTTTTTTCGGCTTTCTTCAATCTTAAAAACACGATATTAAACATATATTTAACATAATAACATTGCGAAGATCTAGATGTTTCGCGCCCACAAGTCCCGCTTTATATTCTAAGAGATGAGCTGCTTCGTGAAAAATTGTCATTTGCTGACGCAGTTACGCATGAACGAAAAAATAGAGCACAACTAATAAAACTAAAACAAATATCGAACTCATTAAAAATAATATTGCATATTCTCTTCTGAAATATAAGAAAGAGTACAGTAGGTACTCGTCAAGTACATGCTTAGATTGCTGCTCGACTTCAGACCTTTTTGTCTATATAAGTAGCTCTCCACTTCGAGAAGTTTCAGAATCTAACCTTCAACTAAATCGAGAGGCAATAACACAGTTTATACCTTACAGGAACGATAGTTGTATTATACTTACAGAGTACACTTTTTTCAAGTGAGTCCCATTTCAGCATATCTCTTTGACTTTTTTAAGGGGTAAGGGCATTCAATACGCGGGAGTGAAACGTAATAAAGTTACGACGACGCTTGCTGCCGCACGACGCGGGCCGGTCATTGGCTACAGCAGAGAAGGACGCCTTTAATCTGCTGACGACTGGCCAACTCATTTGATTGATCAAAGCCCTTTGAGTGTGTTAGCTGTTTCCCATAGGCAGAGGAGGAAACCTTAAGGACGCGGCCGGCTGCATGGAGACGGCCTTCGCACGGCATCGTCATATCAACTAACAGTTGCTAGGCTGCAGTTGGCGATAGCTTTGTTAATACGACGATTCGAAGCAAATGGACAGACGTTCGTTTAATCCGGTTTCTGTCACTCGGTACAATTCCTAGCGCTGACACTCTCGATGTGGTAGGACTTCTTCGAAAGTCATGATCCATCGATTGGTCCGGCGCCGTTGAATCTTATTGAAAAGAATTTTTAAGGATTTCTTGGCTATTTAGAGTGCCATGCGTGTTGGAAGCTATATTTGTCGCCTTTATTGAAGGCATATTTGAAACGCTGTACAGTCGTGTCATTTTTTATTGGGCCGCAGGGGATCCGTGCTTTTGGAATTCTCAGCCGCAAAAATAAGCGAAGGCCCTATCTATTAAGACACCACAGCAGATGCACAATAATGCAAAATGGAATTTACTTCGAGCGCTGAATTAGTGTACTATTGTAATTATTGTTTATAGTCAATGTACAGATATAGAGTATTTCCGGAAAATAGGAATATTGATTTTTTCTCGGTACGTGTTTGATGTGTATATTTTGTCTGCGGATACCAAACCTCACAGCCAGATATTTGCCACGGTAGTGTTGGATTTTAGTCAACACTGTCTACCTACTGCCTACCACCTGCTGCTGTAGAACCCTTGACGAAATTCTTTTGTTCCTGGTTTCGGAACGCGACCTATTTTAATTAACTACTATATACTTTGATTAGGAAAGCAGGGTGAACGAACCTGCTTAGACTTATCTAAGGAAGAGATGTTAGGTGCTTTGTGTGCTAGCGCTGGACTGTTTAAAAGAGATCTACATATAGTAAGTACTGAATCTACTTTGAAAATTTACTGCTCGAAGAGTCCAAGGCTCTCATAATTAGGTTCGAACGTTCTAATCCAATTTCGTATTTGAAAATCAAATTACGACTACGAATTCTTTAATCTCCAGGTAACTTTATTAATGGCCCGTCTCAAAATAAACGAAGAGGCTCTCGGGTGCGCTTCTCTGACACCCTTACAGGTAAGTTGCATTTACATTCTGTCTAGTCTATGTTTGGCATTCTGCAAAACGATTGATACTGTATTTGATCAAGTCGACCAAATTGCAATCATTTTTATAGAATGTATCAAAAATGCTATGTTATGCTGTGTATATATGCTATGCTTGCATTGACCTGCACTGCAAAACCTCTTCAATTGAACAGAATATTATTCTAACCCACTTTTCTCCCTGCAGTATTTTCTGAAGGGTTTTCGGAGGCTCAGCTATACGTGGTTCGGCCCTCTGAACAAATCGATTTCGTTGACATGAACTTTGACCCTCCTCCGGAATACCAGGTACATTTTAGTACGGTATTTGCCGCTTTCGGTATAAAACTATAAAAATATAGCGAAACAGAGTCGGTTGTATTTTACTATTATTTGAGTGTACCTTAACTACAAACTATAATCATGTTCTCAAATAAGTAAATATTGTACCTGTAGAAGGAAGCTTGATGTATTTGTGTTTTTATTATGGATAAAAAGAAAAATATCTAACCTGTTAGTTATCTATAATGCCGTGATTTGTTGCATGACACGTTTTTCAAGTTTTCCTCTATTTGTGCTTACAGGACAGCCTGGAATTGCCTTTTGAGCCGCCTGAGGCCTATAAAGATATGAAGGTAATATCGATCATACTTGGGTACATGCGCCTATAGTTGTGCTGCAAAATTTTCGCCGCTCTACACTCAGGCACAAAAAAATCGTGGTTTTATTTAATTATACTCTTCAGTAATTATTTAGGTGGTAATTTAGGATAGAGGAATAACTAAAGATAAAATTTCATTGACAAAAGATACGTTTGCATTAAAGCTGTATGTTGAGGTGTTGCATTTGTGGATATCTGGGAATAACCTCTCCGTTTGCACATGGTATTTTTAATTCTGCATTCAGGCCCAGGTACGCATGGCTCAGCAAGAGAAACAGGACAACAGTGCAAAGAAGGAGGATGAGGAAGACCCCATTCTAGCAGAGCTTAAGAAACGGCTTGGTTCGTGCAAAACACTCTTGATCACAACTCGTCTACAAAATATAAAAAGCAATAGAATAGTCGCCTTGTAAAATAAGCATGTACTAAACAAGACCCACTTTTTTGTCAATCAGCCCTTAATGCTTAAATACAATTTAAACCTGTCGATTCCTAATCTAAGAAACAGGTGCCAAATGGAATCTAGATCCCTGTGTTATTCCTAAAATCTGAAGTAATTATATCCTTGGCCTGGAGCTTACATATAGTTGTGTGTTGTGATCTATTAAAGCTAAAGGATAGTTTTGTTCTACGATTTGGCGGCGCAGGTGTTCAAAGTGCTGCCAACGAGGCCGAGTTAGAGGCGCAGTTAGCGGAGTTACTACCTCGTGGAGTACCAGGAAGTGGAGGAATGACCTGCGTAGGACAGGGACCTCAGACCCAACCTACACATGCTGTCACAGGCAACGGCGGGCACCGCCAGGAGATCGTCTACGAGAATGTCAAATCGAGGGGTTCCGGAAGTCAAAAAGCCGACGACAAACCTCCTCCTGAAAAAACGGCTACTGATAAAGAGAAGGTAGTTTGAAATGTATGACAAATAGTCTACTAGCACGAAACAAACATGTTCCCAATTGCCATGCATTGTTATTTGTTGAAAATTCTTTTCGAATATATCAATGAATCGAGTTTACCTATTGAGAATATAGACGCTGACGCTTGCAAAATACCAGAATGGAGAGACTTTAACATCAGGATAGCAAAATATGTCTTCACGTTATGCATTATTTGCATCCTTTTGTTCTTAGCGCGTACGATATCTATTTAGCCGGCGACACAAACTCACCCTATTCTCGTTATGCTAAATAAAGACACTTTACCGTACTCTCCTTGAAGACTACAATCATTTTTATCAATTACGGTATTTAATTATGGACTTTTAGGAAAAACCTGCGCCTCCGCCGAAACCCGTTGGACTGGCCCTGGGTCAGGGACCGCATTGCCCTGTTCCGTTGATCAACAGCGGAATGGGTCGGAAGCGCGTCTCATTCCAGGTAACTTCTGTTGATGAGCAACGCCCAGAAACCCTAGAAACTGTCCAGGTAAGTCTTAATACACGGTCAATGCGCTCGAAAATTTTATGGATTATAAAACTATGTATTTGTACTTCCGGTTTGCTTGCCGTAAGCACCCATCAACATGTTTCTACTCAAATGTATTGCTATGTCGCCAGTACGTGGAGAACCTATTCGTTACGTTTGAACAATATCGTGTTTTTCTTCTTGCCAATTTTATCCGATATGATTTTTGTTTTAGGTTGGCGACGTGGCAGACGACGATGAAGTAGCACCGACTACGATTCGCCAGGGACGAGGCCGTGAAGGAAACGAAAGTGATCATTCAGCTGAAAACCAGGAAATGACTATAATAAGTTGTACAGCTAGCTCGATTTCGCAGCCGGCACCTGGGCAGCAGCCGCAAAAGCCTTCTGCCGAACGACTTGTCCAAGTGAAGGTGGTCGACGCTGATAAGTCCAAACAGCGCCAACTAAAAAACGGAGGTATGAACCAATTAACAGATCAACGTCGATTCCGTTAATGCCTCTCGAATGATTCTTCTATGAAAATAAAGCAGAAATTAAAAGTAGCAATAACATATTGAAAAAAAAAAGCCTTTCGTGACATTTAACTATAATGCCGTGAACGTTAAGGTAAATAAGTGCATCTTTATACGGTAGTCGATGTTCGCGTGGTGTCCAGACGCCTTCGTCGTTCTGAACTGATGAAACTATCGATCTACTTTTCGAACCGTCACCCGATTTTCATCCTGCTGTCTTAATTTAAACGAGCTTTTATTACCTCGTTATTTCTGATTATTAGTAGTTACAACCCAGCATGAAATGACCCCGTCGAACAAGATGGCGGACTCGGACCGGGACTCGGTGAGTTCCTCTTCTTCCGACGGGCCTAACACAGCAACTGCCAATACGAATACTGATTCCGGAAACCCTGGCAGCATCTCAACGACATCAGGGTCTGAAAAGTAAGACACAGCTATTTAATTGGTAAACAATAGCATAGAAACACGTCGTGATCTGCCGTAAGCTGTATATTGCAGTATTCACTGAACTCTACTGCTGGGCTTTGAATACAATGTACATACGCTGTCCTGTTTGTAGTTAAGCTCACTGTCCGTCTCTACTCTACTTCAGAAATAGCAATGCTTTTCCTTGGCACACAAAGCAATACAAACAAAGTATATATTCGAGTTGTTCGCTTTTTTTTTTCTTTGTTTGCGTTTCATAATCACCAGCGATCCGGCCATATTGTACGAGCAACAGCTCAAGTTGCAACAGCAGCATCAGCAACAGCTGCACGCCCATCAGCAGCAACAGTTACTACAGCAACGGCAACAGCAAATGTTGCGACAGCACCATCAACAACTCCAGCAACAGCTACATCAACAGCTGCAACAACAACAACAACAACAACTTCATCAACAGCACCAGCAACAGCAGCAACAGCAACAGCAACAGCAACAGCAGCAGCAGCAGCAGCAGCAGCAGCAGCAGCAGCAGCAGCAACAGCAGCAGCAGCAGCAGCAGCAGGTGTGAAAATCGGCTTTTAGCCAGTTTCTCGCTTGTTCCCTACGGCTGTGTCCTGATTGACAAAATAATGAATCAAAGCCATTGGGTTCCCACAAAGCGAGCAGGAAAATTGATCGCTTCGCATGTTTTGGCAAATGTATGTAACCAGCCTTTCCCTAATTTGATTTGAGATAATAGGAAAACGGCCAGACTAGGCGGGCTTAAGTTCAATGTTTATGCCAAGGATTTCATGTCTGAGGCACTATATTAACGTTTAAAGTGTACCACAGGCTTGTGAGAAAAAAACTTCTGGAGACAAGCAAGTTGTTATAGTGTGCCAAGCTATCACATTCGTCTGTTGGAGCGTTCTTTTTGTTATTATCATCGGACCTCTTGGGCCTCGAATTCGACAGTTCTCTTCATCGACATAACTATTTGGGAAGACAAATTCGAATAACTGACCGATCATCACATGAATGATCATACAAATCCAGTTTTCTCTGGCACCGTTAAGTACTCCAAACTGAAATTCTGGGACACTCGACTCCTGTCTAGGCGGCAGTTCTGTTTGCTGTACAAGGCTCTCACTTGAAACAAATTTACACTGGACTTTGAAGCACCCTGTATATATTTAAATGCGTATTCCATATGTTAGTAATATTTAATTTTAAGAAAGACACATAAATTGTGGGAAAAGATGGATAATTAACCTATTCTCGTTTTATAACAGGTGCAACTACAGCAACAGCCTCAACAGATGGACGATGGGTAAGTTCCGGTTCAGTCTATTTTACAAGAGATCTACTTACGATCAATTGAATTTTTCTTCCTGATATCAATTCTTCAGCCATTCGTCAGAGGCGGGAACACCAAGGGCGTATGTTCCGTGCGCAAAACACAGTTCGGGTCTGGTATTCACTAAAATACTATAGTTGCCGTTGCTTATCAGTCATTTTCCTTCAGTAGGTAATAACGTAGTAACCCATGAGAGCTACAGTGGCTTATTCAAAGCTGGACTCATGAAGATATTACAAACGTAACCCCGATAATAAGCAGTCGTGAGCTTTCAGTAATGTCAGAAAGGCAGAAGTATGGGCATGCTCAGACCACGACCCCATGCTTTATTTTTGTCATCAATTTCCAGTTATGTTGAAGAAGATGAAGACGATACGTGGTCGCTAAGTTCCGGCAACTCGATTCGAAAAAATCACGCAGTACGCAGAACGCCGATACATAAAAAGTCCGTGCAGTGAGTGTGTCTGCTTTTCTGCAATAAATTTAATACAGAAGAATATTCGTGTAAAGGATCATTAGCATAGTTCTTTTATGAAGAACGTAATTCCGATCACGATTATCGCTCTCTCATATACACATAAATAATAAGTTATTAAAACGTTCCATATTTTAATATTTGTCTTCTTCTTCTTTTTCATATCAGAAAGCGTCTAATAACTGTGATAAGACGAGTGAAACTGTGTATAGGTAGACCCTATTTTAGCTCGAAACTGCTATGGGTTTCTATAACGACAATGTACAGTCGCCGTTCGCATAGCCAAACCTAAACTAGATATTCGATAATGATATTTTTTTGTTTTTGTTTATTTAAACAGTGGTGGCTCAGCTCCTGGAGACAGTGGGGATGGCCGCAAAGGCCCAAACAATCAAAGTCCCGATTCAACAACCGTCAACGATAAAATGCGTTGGCTTACAACTGACGATTCAGCTGTGCCAAGTGAACTTAGTACCGCTCCCCAAACCGCAGCCATACAAATGGTATAAAGTCTTGGTACTTTTAAGATGTTTGTCGATAGATCAGAGAACCGTTTTACGTGGCCGACAATTTTTGCAACCCGCGCCTAGTCAGAGGCTATCTGTATATTTTGAGTTTTATAACCGGTGCTGTTGTTAAACATTGTATGAGACGCTTCGTAGAGTCAAAGAGAGGCCACACAATCGTTGAGTTGTCATTGTTCAACTCAAAAGACTACAGTGCCTAATGCATCGGCTTATTCTTTTTCAATAGATAAGTTCTACGCCTGGCCAACAACAACAGCAGCAACAGCAGCCAGTAAGTACTTATCGCTAAGTACGTTACTGTAATGAATGAATTCAACCCTAGACCGCAAACTCCACAACCTGGGTCTCATGCCAACACTAAGTGAACCTATTTCTTCCTTAAATTTTACGACATTAAAAAGTTGGCATAACATGCAATGAATCTAGCACTTCTTCTGTTAGTATTCCATCTCATGTCACTTAAATAAAGTTTGTGGGACGGCTACAGCTGCTAAGATATACTAATTTTGCTTGCTCTTGTGTTAAACAAACAGATCAACACAGCGAAGAACTACATTCGCACCATTCCAATCCCACCTACACCCCAGAACCTCGCACCCCAGACCGGAGGACCTCCGCCTCCGCAACAGATTTACATGAATCTACCAATTCAACAAACAGGCGCTGTAAGTAACCCCTGCCGTAGGTGAGATAATTTAAAAGAGAATAACCTAGTTACTTTAAATCCCTCATGCTAGTGTTGATTGTATATTTCGAAAGAGGAGTATTTGACAAGTCTATTTTAGCTTGAATATTTTTTCGTTAACCGGCCTCCCATCGTGATTACTGTTTGCAGTATTTTATAATATTATCTGCCATCAAACTATCTTTTTCAATAGACCTTTCTGTATTAACAGGCGCCAGGTCAACAGCGAAACGGTTTCGTCGCACGTCAGTTGTATTACGACAGCGGACGACCTGTAGGACCTGGTACACAGGTAAGTAACCATACAATTGTATACGCGCATTATACATACAGTTTTGGCACTAGTCCTTATTTATTAAACTTGATCTTTCGACATTTTATGATCTTTCGACGTGTTGAGGTCGAAAGTATCATAAAATGTTTGGATCGATGCTTGCTAACCATTAAAACAGGTACAAGGGAGAATGCGTTTAATTTTACTATTAATCTTTCGCCAGGTCGTGTCAATCGCTGCACGAGATTACCGAATGATCCGACGTATCCCCGGTGAAGCTTACCCTGGGGACCATCTACGTCGCCAAGGGTCTCCTCTATCACCACACCAATTGCAACAGATGCAGGCCTCTCTACAACAACAAGCGCAATACGCGACTCTGCCTGGTATTTATTTAGTTTGTTCAATTGTAAGCCGTGACTCGTTGTTGTGCAGCAGAATTGCGATATCAGGCTTGCTCGTTTTGACATTTTAGTTGTCGACGCAGTCTGTCTTTAGCTATGGACGGGTTTTTATTGGTCTACCGATCCCTACTGGCACCAGTAATTCGAATATATTGAACGTTCAACCATAGCAACCATTTGCTGTTCCAGGGAATATGCAATACCATCCGTTGGCTTCCCAGCTGACCGTTCAGCTGCCCGGAAGTGGAACTGGCGGACACTCCTCACCGCAAGCTTCACCCACTCCTTCACCTCAGCCACCTAACGGACAACAGTCCCTACAGGTGAGCCTACAGCTATAGAATATCAATTTATCTCACAATCGCTTTGTAAAGAACGGAGTTTGTTTCAATGAGCATTAGACAGTACCACATTTACGTGTACTTGGCCTCATTTTTTAGGCATCCTTAGACAGAAACGTTTTTGGTGGGACAATCTTGCACGATGTTGAATATGCGCAATCCTGAAAATCTGAAGTCTGTAGGATCTGTAGGAATTTAAAAGAAGTAAAATGTATTTGTGCCCGTTCGAAAGTTTGTAATTAGTGCAGGACCCTTGGAAGTTCCTTAGAAAAATAATGGGCCGACCTTCGTATATCAGAAATTTCTAAGTAACACGAGTAAAATGAGAAATTATTGCAGTGTGCTAACACTTTTTGGCACCCAGCGGGCGGTGATATAAATTTGCATGATTGATCAATTTGCTTAGGCTGGCCTTCAAGCAGGCGGTAGCCATGCTTTGTTGACTACGCAGAGCTCCCATCAAGCAGCGTTGCAGGCTGCTACCTCGCCGCCTCCTGCCGTACAGGCAGCGGTTGCGCAGATCCAAAATCAGATTGCGCTTCAACAACGAGCCTTGCGAGAACAGCAGGCTATAATCCAATCAGCGCAACAGCAGGTAGGTTTTCGCAACAAGAAAGACAATCCTGCGTTTATAACTGTATGTACGTGCGTGTATCTGGCCAATGTTCATCACTTACAGCTGCTCATGGGAATGGTACATGCGTTTGTGACATGAGTGTAGCATAGGTCGAAGTCCTTAGAGAGTGTATCTAACAGAAATGAACCTTACTTAAAGCACTATTTACTTTCACCTGTTTAATTTCGACGATAATGTTATTCCGCGAAAAGTTACTTTGTAATCTTTGACGAAGCAACTTTGTTTAGTGTTTATGAGTGGTGGCTCAATCTCGGGGCGAAAAATTGTGCATAGCATAACATTTGGTGAGTTTGAGTTAGATCACCGATCCCTTGTGTTTCCCTGACAGGCTATCCAGCAGGCGCAGGTTCTGCAGCGCCGTCTAGCGGACGGAGGCAAACTGTCTGATCACGAGGAACTCTTGGACAAGCTTAAAAAGGGACAGCAAGACACTCTCGACAGGTACAAGGAAAACGGAAATCAAGAAGAACGAACAAAAACTGTGACATTACTCATATCAATCAGTTTTCTTAGAAAATGCAGAACTTCGCAATCAAGTTGAACTAAAGTCTGATAAATGATACAATTTTTTTCAATGATTCATTTTATCAGACTATAAAAATTACTAGGTAACAATAATCGTCAATATGTTGGAGCATGGAGACTATACGTGATGTATTTCGATTACGGATTGTGCTGAAGTTTGTCGAATGCCTACACGAAGTCATCTGCTTGCTTAGTCACCATTTTTGTGATGTATTTTCCTCCTGGCGATTCCCTTCTTTCTCTAAACAGGAATGAACGGCTCTCGAACCGTTACAGCGTCACGGAAGAAGAGGATCCTACGTTCGGGTTTGCACGCAGACCTTCTGTTAAGGGCATTCGGCAGGTGCGTTGCTGGTAGAAGATCGTTATCAATTTTATAAAGCTGGTTCCACAATGAACACAGCATAATGGCTAGGATAATATTGTTCCAAATCGAGAATTCTGAGATCTCTCGTTCGTGTGTGCAAGGAAAGTCTACCGATGTAAAGCTTTCGCTTTCCGATGCACTGCTCCAATGTTGAATATCAGATTTATCGAGAGGACCTGAATGGATATTTGTTTCGAGTCTATCGAACATCTATAGTTGTTACTGTTGTTATATATTTGGAATACTTACGTGTACTGCCATTGTTGTATGTTCGTGCGCAGCGGTACACATCCCAAACAGAACTGAGCGGGTTGAACGCCGGCGCAGGCGCTGGACGCCCTTCTCATGTCGGCGGCGGCGCTACTATGGGCAAAGGTCCCGTCGTTGCCGCCCCGCCCCAACCCCCTCAGCTGCCTCAAATGGTAGGGGAAATTGACTTTTCGATGTTGACTTGACCAGAAACTTAATTGACCACAATTCTAATTATACCTGACTAGCCGAATTACAAAGAGTGATATCCCGAAAGCAAATAAGATAATCCGATATGGTTAATTAAAATATGAAATTTATTACACTTAGGAAATCGTTATTAAAATATTTAGGACTCTGTAATAGATGTACGAAATTTATTTTACCGTTACAGATGTCTAATTCCGGAGCTCAGACAGGAGTTCAATCAAGCATTGGAGGAATATCAGGTCAATCTGTGCAGCAGCAAATCTATCAAAATCAAATTGCCCAAGGTGCTACACACACAGACACACCATTAGTCAATTTAAATTATCTATGGGTTTCTTTTCGAGTATATTAGTAGATCCAAACGTTTTACGAGCCTGTATTTAATACAAATTCCTAAAATGTGTTGACTGAGCAACGTAAAAATAATCTACATATTAGTAGGATTCTTCAATATAATAAAGGCCATTTTGAAATTGGGTTTTTGCAGGCTACATGACCCTTCCAGCAGGTGTTTCATTAGCCGCTCTAAACGGTCCGGGCGGACAAATGTGGGTTCCTACTGGGGAGCAATTGCAGCAACAGCTTCACCAGATGGTAGGTAGTCGAAATGCCCTTTCTTTGATCGTCTCAGAATCGGTTAGTGTCTCATGTACGAACGTGGCTCTATATACCTCTGCACCTGTTCGCCTACAGAACTATTGTTGATAGTGACTCATCATGAAGCAATCTTGGCGGGCGTTCATCATGCGACTAGGGGTTTTCATGTGTGATAGCCTTTTTATCGCGTTAATATAGCCATATCCGTTATCTATCAACATCTTAAGTGCGAATATGCAACATATGAAAGTAATGAAATCGCTGAGGTAATTAAATAGGAAAAGTATTTTCAAATGATAGCTACAATGAACAGCCGAATACCAAACTTGCACCGCAGAGGCATTTTGTAATACTAGAATCGGTTAAAATCCACATAAAATAGCTTCGATGGGGTAGCATTTTTTATGAAGTACCACTATTTAAATTGAGGTCGAATTTATGAGTAATACATCAAGTACATCATAAATCAAGTGATACATGTTAATTTCTATATACACAGAGTGGCAAGAGCCTAACTATTAACCTCAAGGACGTAATACGTCACCTTAGGATGGGCTTCAAGTAGATGTAACTGAGCGCTTAACAAACGCCAACCTTGACAGATGCATTGCTGCCTCTCCTTTCAACAGCAGATGGGGGCACAGATCCACGGAGGACAGCAAGTAAAAGTGATGTTACTGCCAAGAGTCCTAGAGGAGCCTGATTCTAGTCAAATGACAGCCGCCAAGTGCCATACGCACAAACAGCAACAACCCCAGCAGCAGCAGCAGCAGCAACAACAACCACTACTGCAGCAGCAGCAGCAGCAGCAGCAACAAATTTCTAAACAGCAGCAACAGCATCATCATCAAACGACGGTATAGTAATAGCAGTGGTATAGATAAACGTTCAGCTTTTAATGGCTTTGACTTGTTGGCAAGCGGTTGGAGTATGTACAGAAAGGCTTTTCGCTATTCCAATACACGCCTGAGACATTTGGGTAAGCACCCTTCTATCAACAAGCGAAACTTCCCGAAGTTACTGTTCTAAGACTTCTCATATGGCCTTTCAAATTTTCCACTAATTGAGCTTTTCGATTATTTAACAGGGCCAACAAACGCCCCAGCCGCCTCAACAGCAACAGCAAGTCTGCTAAACGCATCGTAAGCGAGTACACTGAATGCAAACTTTCAAATCATTTGAATATTAAACAATAGCTATATATATATATATATATATATCTATGCGTCTTGTTGGATAAGTTTTGCTGTATGATTTTTCAAAATGTTGGAACATATGATAAAAAAAAATATGCATGTAACTGTTTTTGCTCGTTGCAGGCTAATGCACGCCGAGGCGCGGGCCGTAAAACCTAACCACTCGGCTAGAGCACGCCATGTGGCGGCGGGTTGTGTCTCTAATGCTCAATTCAGTGTAATCATAGAGAAAAAATGGAAAGATTCATACAACTACACTATAGCTGCCGGCCACAGGCACATGCAGTAACTATAGTTGTGCAGCATACAGACAGGCCAACACTGTGCAATGGACACACAACATACCAACTAGGGTTCACATGTTTCGCCATTAACCCATTGCCACTTGGTAACAGCTCTTGGCACCAGCAGAAAAACAGCGCAACGCTCATCGATCAGCCTAATTAGCCCCGTGCGGTACTTGCAGGAAGTTCGACATTCGATCATGTTAGTACCAAGTGCTGTGCACGTGTCAGAAGGGAACTGCATAAGTATCCGGTGAACATTGACAAATAGCGAGATGGGATTCCTCTGACTCTTCGTTTTCACTGCTCTTACTTCAATCGGAGCTTTATCGGATTGTCCCTGCGCGGGGTATGCCATTCACTCCTACGTAGGAAAAAAAAATCTACATTTCCGCGTATTCGTCGCTTCCGACGCTGGTGAAGGTTATCAACAACTGAAAGAATGAATGAATAAATACTAATAGTGCGAAAATGTTCCTCACGAGCGCACCGATATGCAACGCCTATTGCACCTAACGAAAACCCGACCAGTTTTTGATATCTCATTTTGCCGTTGTCGATGTCACAGTTATTGCAGTCAATGCTCACTGCAAGACGGAGCATAGAAGCGCGCGGGGTTGGCTCCGTGGCAGCGCTATTCTCTCTCCACTAACAATAACAACAGCTCCTGATAAAAACAAACGTCTCGCCCTAACCCTTTACGGATACAAAATCCTTCTCGGAATATTTCTAACGTAATGTGCTGGCATCTCCGGAAGTTATTCTATCTATCCAGCGGCACCAGACGGGTGTGTGTCAGCTGTTTGGTACCGCCGGCATATAGTCAATAGGTGAAAAAAACTAATGACGATAACAGATTGATACCAACGAATATAGTTCTAAAAACATTATTAGCATAATAGTGATAATGATGTATACGATCGTACAAGTATCATCGTATAGTTCTGCTTTGATGATGACGCCAGTCTAGGAAAGGAAACAAAGAAAAAGTTTAAGCGTAGTATAAATATGTTGTCCTGCTTTAAAGGAACTAAAACAGGACGAACTCAATAACGCGGAGACGTGAAACACGTCGTCCGAGACGAAGTTTTTGTGCTCGATAACAAGAGATTTAGTGAATAATTTCTGGGTTTCGCCTCTTCTGCCCCTTTCTTCGCATAGAGACCCTGTAGGTCGAACCCAAATGGGGCGATCAAGGCCATCGCTATGATTAAGGCTGAGCATTCGACCCCGAGGAACACAGCAGATAGTTTTTCATTATATATATATATATATATATATATATATATATATATATATAATAGGTAAAACGCCGTAGTGCTGTTTAAAGGCAGTGTACGATGACTATTGAACTTGTCTCACAATAATAGCGTGTTTTGTTAAACGCAAAGCATTACATTATCTTCTCTAGTTTTCCACTGTTCCTTACGCACAGCGTTTTTGACTGTCCTGCCAACAGTCATCATTTCCACTAATATTCCCGCCGGAAACAAGTGCAACACAATAAGCGGCGGAAGGAGCGTTCGTTGCCCCTTAATTATAGTCGTAGAGTCGCAAGAGTCGCATATCCAGCATTGAAGTATGAGAATATATATATATATATATAGAGAGCGAGTGAGAGAGAGAGTGGGGGAGACGCAATTAGCCTGTGGTTCCACTGGCGGTTCCTGCGTCAGGGCAAAGCGTGTGGCGTTATCGCTTCATGACGGAGACTCGAAGCAACTATCAAACGCTGATAGCTAAGATCCATCGAACAGGCCAGTGAAGTACCCCAAGAGATTGTGGAGAACTTGTTCCTTGTCCCGGGGAGTGACACGGCTCGATTGCTTTGCGTTTCAGATTGTTTACCTTACATGGTAAGGTTTAACAGATCTAACGATCGCGGAGGTGGAAATCGTGCGGACCGTGAGTTGTTTCTGTCTCTGTGCGTGAATGTTGCATGTGATGGTATCTGTGTATAGATGTGAAAGTGGGGGGTGACGGTGTCTGTTGACAAACGTTTGTGTTGGCGGGTGAGTGTCTGTCTATCTATCTATCTATCTATCTACAGTCAATAACTATAATTGCCACACCCCTTTCGATATTCTGCTGTTTTCAGCAGTGATCCATTAAGTCGAGTACGAGATGACTCTGCAGTTTTAATAATGAGTTCTGTACTAATATCCCCGAGAACAATAGCCAATTTGTTGATAATCATCAACTGACAAGGTTCTCGTTAATTAGAAATGGGCAGGCCGGCCAGCTCAAACGAACATATAACTGTGGATTACGCACTGCCCGACAGAGGAATCAAACGAGGGAGCAAGGAATTTTACGAGTGTACATAAGTAATAAAAACAATATTAATATAGCTACACTGATACAATAAAAATAACGGCAAAACAGTAACAATAGCAATTATCATAATAATGACAATTATTGCAAAAATACCAATAATTACGACGACAAGTAATAACAAAAACATAAGACACAATTAACCTGGATGATGGCAGACGACTAGACGTAGTGCGAGATGCGGCAGGCAGGTGAAGTGGAACTATATATATATGGATATATATATATATATATATACATACATATATATCCATATATATATATACATATACATATAGATACATATATATATATGGATGCGTTTCACATGCACAAACTCTGGAGTTTAACAATGCTGATACAACCACCGATAGATACCAACTAAAAGTCATTGTGTAAAATACTATGGTCTCTGTAATAATAACTTTATATATATATATACGTACGTAAAAGGCATAAGAAAATAACAATGTTTCGAAAATAAGTGGCAGGAAAAATTGAAATCAGTCAGAAAGAACGGCAAGTGGAATGGATAACACGACGATGTCAACATTCTAAATATGTCGGATTATCGAGTGTGCGATTAAGGCAGTTTAAACAAAACTGATATACCGATAGGGATAGAGACGAAATAATAACATTAATAATGATTATAGATATTGCATGGGGAATAGTAATGAGGCGTGAGAGAACGAACGACTGCGAAAAAAACAACCATGTAGTGACCAGTGTATGATGATCATTACAGAACCAGAGACGTTATTATAACAATGAATAATATATAATTGAGTTTGCTGCTTTCAGACTCTCATTATTATTATTGCGGTTAATTAGGGGAAAGCGATGAAATAGACGTAAACAAAGGAATCTAAGACAAGGATACACACACACAGAGGTGAAGTCGATAATAGCTACAACTGGATTCAGTCGGTGCATGTTTTCTAAGTTCATACTGAAGGCACCCATTCGAATTTAGGTTCACTTTAAAGGATGTCGATGTGGGCAGCATTTTTTTTTCAAAAAGGACACACTTACGCACACCAGTGTTGCTCACTCGACAGATCGTTTTTTTCTTACTGGAATTCATTTATCGTTTACCCTTAGCTTCTGTGGTAATAGATTAAACAAAATCGAAAAACACCAGATTGAGTAGGTTTATTTGAAGCTTCCATTTGTTAACTTAATGATTTACTTGAAATCGTTGACTATTTACGATAACGACCTCCTATTTGATTCATACAATCCGTGTGTGTGTGTGTGTGTGTGTGTGTGTGTGTGTGTGTGAGAAAGGATCAGGTGCTAGCAGAATAATCGTCGTCTATGACGGTATTCATGTAACCTTGGAGGTAGTCCCGTGTTCGTATTTGTGTGGATAGACCGTGCAGCGAGGGTATGTGGGCAAAAATGATACGATTATGATTAGAACAGTTGCGTTTCGATATGATGCTAATACTCTGAAACTATGCGGATATGCCCCTACCATTAAGGAAACTGAAGACCGCGGCAGGTACGATCGCTGGCCAAAGGCGACAAACAACATCCGCGTGCTGTTGGGAGCTCCCGAATCGTGCTTGCTAGACGCGTCCAGTATGTTCTATTTTCGCAGTACTTGGTTACTCTCAACTGTGAATCGGGCGCAATTAGAACCACTATAGAATTACACGATATTTTAGCAAAATCGCAAATCTTCACTACATAACAAGCTATTTAATATAAGGTTTGTCTTGTGCGCGTGATGGACTCGTCACTTGTATAATAACATAAAGCTTTCACTTTAATCATCAGGGGACGAGAGTGTCTGTCGTGTAAAACATTCAAAAATTGACTAGTAATAATGATAAAGAGGAGAGATATATTTATTTATTTATTATTATGCAAAGTGTGGACATTGTTGGCCCAAGGTTTAGTCAAGTGCTATCCACGTAGCTCTCTCCGTGTATTTTTATGTTTTGATGCAGCATATGATAGGCGTTTTTTCTTGTTACTAATTGTCCATTCTGCTCAGATTAGTCTTTTTTTACCCAAAAATCTCTCGTTCTCTCATAGCATTTTCTCTGCTAGAAAACCAGCAAGAAATTTGCTAATATTGGTTCCCTCTACGATTTATGGCAAAATGGACGTGTCGGCTACTTAGCATTAGGACTGCGTTCCTGATCGTCTTACATCATTATATATATATATATATATATATCTATTATGAACAGCTTTTCAGTCAAGACTTATGATTATAATCTGAGAGAAAAAGCGAGTAGAAGACCGCTGTAAAAAATACCTTAACAACTGTTAAAAAGAGTTCGTCTGATCAGGGGCGGCTTAATAATATTACTATGCAAAAATATTTAAGTTTGGATTAGCAATTCAGGCAGCAAAAATAGAGAAAAGCCTGCTCTAAATCAGAATATTTCATTATCTAGTTACTTATTGTCGCCAGATATTTATTTATTTACTTTTTGTTAATTTTTAATGTCCAAACGAATGACAAGTGGAATATTAAAATCAGAGATCGTAACCACTTGAGTACCGTTGGCTTTAACTGAAAAAATTGGACACTCATTAAACTGTATCAATTTGAACCCATCTGCCCAATTTTACACAGTGTTAATAAGACGAGTTGGCCGAACAAAACTGCCTCATGGGGGCATTCAAAGCATGTCAGAAACAACTGAACTTCCTTCATTTAAAAGTCGTTGCATTGAATATGACTACGCTCTAATGTATTTATTAGTAGCGATGTGAACGCCCACAACCAACGCGTAAATAGGGGGAATTCCGAGCTCACTTTATTATTATTATTATTACCATGAACCAACAAGGCGCTACGATCAACATGGCATTGACGTGATAAAAAAAAACACTCAAGTATGTCTCGTAGCTACCATGTTACATCTATAATCACGCCGACAGCCAACGTGTGTGCTATTGGCCGAAGCTGGTGTATATAGTAGGAGTGATAAATACATGTTGTAAAATAAATAATAACGAAGTTGTTTCCCTTCATTTAATTTGTTTTTTTTTTTTATTGCCTTTCATAAATCAGCTTGTTAGTATATAAAGGCATGAGATCATTAGAACAATGCAACAGAACTGGATTGCATTAGGTGAAGTGTAACGTTGTCCTTTTTTCGCCAATTCTTCTTTCAATATAAGGAGCATTAGCATTGTAAATGCTAATTCTCTTTATAGTGTTTTAACGTAATGTCTTTATATTGTATTAGTGATAATGCCCTGCATAGTATTCTTCCTATGGTAAATAATCTGTTAAAAATTGATTTTTTTTAAAAACTTATTTCTACTATGCATATTAACGAGTAAAATTCTCTCTGGGTCATTAAACATAAGTCAAACTTTTTTTTTCAAGTTATAGTTCCAGACATAGGCTATTTTTGTTATATAACGAACTCCTAATAACGCAGTAGATCACGTGTTTACTAAGCTTGAGAATACGTAGTATTTTAGACTTGAATATGAATGTAAGTACATTACGTTTTTTGTTGTTGGAAGCCAGTCGTCCAGGCTAATACGTTAAGCACGTTAGGTGACATGAAAACAATTTCGAGAGCTTAATGAAACCCTAAAAGTATAAAGAGAAGAAACGCGATGTTTTCGAAGTCAACAAGGGACTCTTTAGCTGCTTATTCTGCAAATGCTTATTTATAAAGTGGGTTGCGCTTTAATTTCGAAATAAAAACAATATTATTAATCGATCCCCAAGGAGATAATGAAGAACTTAATACAGAGGTTCCCGGTCGGACAAAGAAACTGTCTGTCGACATGGAGACGCGAATAAATGTAACCACAGGGAAAAGGTTTTCTTATTGTTGATCATAGGACGTTCGAAAGCTGCAGAATAATCTATAACCATCTGACTAATTATAAGTAACATACATAATGGTAATTTTTAAAAGCATTTTATTATACTATTATTGGAGAAATAGTGAATTTTTGCTGGCTTATGAGCAAGTCGCCTCGACTGTAGCATTTCTGAAAAATTATTTTTCATGATTCCTTTAATTAACTCAGAAATATATGGCTATAGAGTTCTTTTTTATTCCGACTCTTTTCAATACTAAAAGAGTACACATTTGGGAAATCAAATGCTTTTTCGAAAAGAGAAAAAAAAAATCTAAATAGGCTCCGGAGAACAAGGACACCTTCAATCATAGATATTTCACAAGCTTAACTGTTATATATATATAAAGGATTACAAGGAACGAAAGGTACGACCTGTTTTCGACAAAGCTTTTAAACAAAATTCAATACGCCTACATAACAATCATGTTAAAATGTTTTCGATTTAAAAAGTGCTAAGAGATCGGCCAGTTTGCAATGGGGAACGAAGACCTAACAAAAGTAACCCTAAAAAAAGGAAGAGAAGTCTTCCACGTTTCTCAAGGTAGATAACAGGAGTAATAAGCTAGAATCGAAAACGTCGACGCCTAAGTGCAATGAGAAAAATGTGCCCTATATGAAGAAGACATGTTCTACATATGTTGCATGTATTGCATGCAAGATCAAACCATTATAACATTTTAGCAAGTTATTATACGAATCATATCATGCTGTGTAGGTCGGGAATACGAAAAGTTTATGAGATAAAGCTTAGATTAGCAATATTGGCGATAAACAAGTAAGAATTTATGATATCTAAGGTATTGATTGGTACAACAAATACTTTATTAGAATACTTTATTAGAATTATTGCAATGGCAGTAGTCATAACAATAATCGTATTGCGATAAAATCGCGAGTATATAGGAAACAATAATACAAAGTAACTTTTCTTCATTTAACGTTTAAATTGCAGAATCTAACCGCATCTTTAAAACGATTGGAAAACAAATTATAATATTAATTTAATTTCGTCTCCACTCATTGTGTCCTGAGCAGCGAACTTCACTTGGGAATTGAGCAGCCCAAAACTCTCCTCCAGACATAATGACTATCTAAAAATAGTGATGATCAAGTTTTAATAATTCTGCAGGTGTAAAAGAACGCTAAGTTAAATTGAAAGGCATAGATGTTATTAAGAATTTCAGTCAAATCTAAAAGTAACTAATAGGATCTTTATAAAGAGTCAACAATCTCTTAGAGCAAATGAAGGTGCATATATTTCCACTATATATTTTGGCGAAGTAAAAAATAGGAGTGCGTCGAATGGTTACCGAATCGCGCTCGTCTTAGACAAGCGAAAGAAACACACATGTGGAGCGAACTATATAGAAAAAAGATTATGGTAGATATTTTCGAACGCTTTGAAACGTACGAAAGATTCCCTATATGATGCACTCGATGAGCAGCGAACCCTTTTGTCGAAACAAAGTCACCCAGCAGTTCAGTGCTTTTAGTCGCCCCTCTTATTTCATTAGGCCGCCTTATGATATCCTTGTGTCTGCCTACTATCACTCGATTCAATCTTGACTTACTGTATAGGAATATGACTCTTCCGCGTATAGTGATCCTGCCGGTCGGTCAGGCTTCATTGTGGACAAACCCGCAAACGGTAGCAATCTACCAAGTCACTGTTCTTCTCTGTAGGCTTTTGTGTACTGTATATTGATTCCGATTCAGACCCACATTCCCCGTTTTGGTTCAGATATGCAAACGGTCATATCATTCCCTAGTCTACTCAGGACATTGGTGGACTATTGATAATGTCGTAGGATGCGTTACAATTATCCTTTTGTTTCGGTACTGACTTGTTCCGCCCTCGTGGCTGCTCCGTTATCGTTAAAGTTTTCAGCGAATTTCTTGAGTACTTATTTCTGCAACATTTAAACGCTTGCTAGACACAATTTATGAGATTCATGTTATGCACTCTATCTTTTTGTCAGGCATTTTTAATGACAAAACGTGTTGCCGTTCTGCTCCTTATAAACTGAACGACGAGAAACCCATAATAGCCACGGAACAGCAAACTATCTGCCTTTGCTAGTAATCAAATTAAAACTTTGAAAAGTCGTTCGCTCAGTTAGGATATCTACCGCCTTTAGGCATCAACACCAATTGACCGTACTTTACTAGCGGAATGTTCGGCGCTATCCATCAATGTGGTACTATTAACACGAATTAAGTTTTAGCAGTATGTAACATTATGCAGGGTAGAATTTAATGATGAAATTATTCTAGAAAAACATCATATTTGCTTCATACCTTGATATAGGCTTCTTAGTCTATGCAATACGTATGCTAACCGTTCACGATTCTCTACTGCACGCACATCATTCACACGTGCAGTTTTGTTCACAGATTATTTCCATGGGTAGCGAGTTCGTGCAGGCACCTCTTTATAATACACAACAGCAATACTTCATGCCTATGATTTGCTAGCATTTTTTTAATTTTATAGATAAAATACCCACATGTAAATTACTATGTGAGATACTCTAAGAACGAGACTTGGCCATGCAGTTTCTTTCTTACTGCTCGTAACAACACTTCTTGACCTCTCTTATTTACACGGGTGTGTGTCGCACGGGTGGACTACCGCAAAGCAGCGTTGCTTTCTTTTTTAGGATTAGGGTTTCCGCTAACTTACGCACCCAATACAGTTCTTCTTAGTAAAAACGTATCTTCACATATCCCAGTACAGCTAACGAGCGACTTTGATATCAACATATTGAACGCATACACATTTCCTTGTCTAGTCCGCAATGCTGTGAGTTGTGGAGGAAAGAACAAAGGAAAAAGAAAAACATATTCGTGAATTTGATGCATACAATTCGATGTCGGTCCAATTTTGCCGCGTAGATTTCGCTCACGATTCCCATAGATTGGCCGGAGGACAACCACCTGACACATCTTTTGTCTTGAATCGGTGCCTTTTATAGCATTTTTCTTCAAACTCAAATGGCCAGTGCTGTTTGTATAAATGAAAAGAAAACCATACCCTAAAGAGTAACGGATGTGTCGAAACTTGATTATTGCTTGACTGTTTTCGTTCAATATGAAAAAAAGTCACGTTTGATTTATAATCGCTTTCAGCAAAAGCGTTTCTATCACCCGTTAAGAATCAGTCCTAGCTTTTCATGAAACACCCCAAAAGAAATTTCGTCACCTCCTTTATCTAACTAAACAATTTTACCTTTGAATTTTATAGAGATGTTATAATAGTCGAATGGACAAGAAATGTGCACGAATCAGTCGTCTCATAATTTTTTTTAGAAATTAACAACGTTATAGTCAGTTAATATTCTTTAAAATTCAGCTATACATAAAGACCAACAAAAAGTCTTTTAACTTATGTTATTTTTTATAGCTATTCATAGATTAAATCATCAAATGCTTTTATAAATAAATTAAACGCTTCTCAGCGGATGGTGTGTAGTAGTGTAATGTAAAGGTGGTAATCATGTACGGAATAAACCTTTCAGTTTGTATTCCATCATTACAATGAGACGCTACGAAAGAAATCACTAAACCGAATAGATACCCAAAGTATTTCACTAAGTAAGTAAGACATAATAGTCCCTGAAATATTTTTTTCTTTCGTTCTCGTTAGAATACTGAGTAAGAAATAGTGCATGAATGCAACGGTCTGTAAAAATTAGGCTTTACTCTGGGACCTGTATTTCAATACTAATTTGTGAATATAATAGTTATACAAGCGACATGAAGATTTACCTTATAGCAAATGTTTCCTTACAGCTCTATTTGCATTTCTCGGTTTAATGCAGGTATATCTATATTGGATTGAAACCCACTATTTTATACTAATATTAGCAATAAAGGATTATACCATAATATTACTGTTTTCCCATTTTCCTCCTCCTCTCGCTGTCCATTTGATTCCTAGATTAAACCTTCCTTTTAATTCTCATTGTTTCGATGCTTTTTAGCTTAGTTCCTTTTTTTTGAAATGGCAAATAAAAATATACTGTTAACAGTGCTTACATGTAAATAATTTGTGCCTACAGATTTCCTAAGGAGCTTCAGAGATTCATGCTTCCAAGAACGATTATATACATCTTTCTTTATCTCATATATTAGCTCATGTTAACCTATTACTTTACTCGACGCGTGGTATATACTTATCTCATACAACAATTTACCTTCTTCTCTATCTTAAACATATCATTGACTTATCTAAATTATACGTCCAACAATAATGTTCTTTGTTTGCGTATTTATATATGCCACGACTAAGCACATATTTCTTCCTGTACGTATCTAGAGCACTACTTCACGTACCGATAACCTCACGTTGTTCGCGTGCAAGCCAACTGCAAGAAATTCTTTTGGATTAATTTGGCTGCTACTTTTTTTTATATATCAGTCTGCTGGTGCGAAATTTAAAATGAAATAACCATGGTTGTAAGTTCAAGCATAAAGCGACATTGTGTGTAGCCTAAAAGTATGAAAATCAACGGAACTTGACTTCATGTTTACTTGACTAATGGTAGCATGAATTGCCAATTATACTTGTGAATTTAGCTTTGCGATTCTCCAGACAGTTATCCCTTGAGAGTATCTTATATTTTTATACGACAGCTATAAACTGATTGAGTTGCAAAAAGCCAGCTAAATACTAGAAACTGGTTCTTTTAGAGGATCTCCAATTCAATTTCTAAACTAATAACATGATCACCTGCATTCTCCTTCTACGTATTATGAAATATCATTAAGCAGACTGTCCTTTTCAAATAGTTCTGTCGCCTTAGCTAATGTAGTCAAGATCAACTGCAATAGAAACGCGAGTCGAAGATTTTTCGTATTCCCCTACGAAATCACGTATCTTACTTTACATTGTTTAATGAAAATTATAAAGATATTTCGATTCTAAATTCAAGCGAGCACTACGAGCCCCGATGGTTCTGTGTTCATCTCATCCTTTTGGGTAGTTGTTAGGCGCATATTATATGCGTCGTTTCTCTCTAATACGATTTTCAATTTTCGTTAACAAAGTCCTCTTTATACTAACTATTGTTGAATCATAATTTTTTTCTAGTTTTTATTTTTTGCCGCCTTTTTCCTTTCTTGTATTTTCTTCTTTTTCTTCTTCTAATCTACCTTCTCCGGCGATGGCGGCAATGTATACATCCGTCCGCTCTACTCCCGTGTTGCGCTCTCGTTCACTCTCTCACTGTCTTCTTTGAGCTCTGCTGAGTCTCCCGTTTGTCGTCTATGGCTATCGGTTGTAGCAGCTTAAATTTGGCGCGCAGGCGCTCCGGAGCCGCGATCTGCCGTTACGTGTTGTTTACCACCACTGAGTAGTTGATGATGCTCGCGAAGAATTTGAGTAATAGTAGTGAGCTGTCCGAGGCAAGCTGAGCCGAGCTTGAAAAGTGCGTGGTGCTGTGGATGCCTATACGGTCGTACGTTGTGTTGTTTGTGTCCTACGCCATACGGTTACGTTGCCTACGATATGAATAGAAATGATTGTTTATGTGTGTGTTCGTAATAGCTACTAGGTAGCAACCCGGTGTCGTGGCGCTCTTTGATGGGTGACGACCCTGTCGTCGGAACTCCTGTAGCCCTCGAGTCCCGCGCGCCAGTCTATCGTACGCGGTAAACGTTTCCTATTGATTCTGTTCGTACAAACACAGCTATCCTGGGTAGCATCCGCTCGACGACCAATGCGACATTATAATAATGCACTGGCTCGCTACCCCAAGAGTGCGAGACGGGGGCGCACCATACAATCCTCGCTGTTGACTAGGTAGATTGGTTGAGGCGAGAATCCCGCCTCAGCCTTACTAGCGGAAACAACGGCAGGAGCAGCCCTCAGCTGCAGGAACGTCAGGACGTAGCAAGTTGATTGAGTGTGAGATCTGCGTGTTATAGTGTGTGTGCCGTGGTAGCGTGCCTTAATAGGAATCAGTCTCCACTCATATTGCGTATCAAGCTACCAACGTCGCGGCAAGGATTCACGAAAAAAGGCCTCCGAATACACTTTACACAACATTGTTGTTAGTGTTGTTATTGTTGTTGTTCTTGTACTAGCCTGTTTATTACTTAGCCAGATCGTATCGGTTCCGTTTAGCTTCGTCTAATCGTCCTCTAAGGTATCCTCAACGCAGGCAAAATAGAACGACGGCCGAAGACTCCGCTTGTCGTCGACGTTTGGGGGGTTGTAGGAGCAGCCCGTGCAGCCGTGCAGCCTTGGAAGAGGCCGTGATGCCGGCGGGAGGCGGGTCATGAGCCGGCAATCTGACGGCGGCCCGGGTTCGGGGACCGGGCCACCCCAAGCCAAATCGACGAGCTTAACTGCCGTCGCCGGTGCCGCCAATCCCCCCACGAACAACAACAACAACAATACCAGCACCAATGTTGACGCCGCCCCCGTATTCCAGTCAAAACGGCCCCCCGGGAGACCTCGAAAGCAGGTTTGTCATCTCTATCATCTTATTATTTATATTGCTTCAAGTGCTTATCTCTATGCTGATGAAGATCTTAACTTCCACCCGTTCACACACAACCAGTAAATACTGCCGGAGTAAAGCAATGCAGATCCTTTATAAAGCATTACTGCCATATAGAATGGTGCGTCCATCCGTGAAACGTGCCATTGATTTTCGCAGTCGGTGGGAGAACCGTACACACTGACTTTATAATTCTCCATCTCCACAGCTGCATGTCTATTTTTGTGTCAATTATTTTATTTGATGTTTAGTTCGATTTTACGGTTCCCACTCGCTCTCGGTTAATTCTGGTTGTGAAGTTCTGACTTGCTCCAATTTCTCTAGGCTTTTTGATCAACCAGGGAAATGTCAGGCAGATGGCGGCTGAGTTCGATTTAAGAGCAAACATTCGATTCAAAACAAATGTCTGCGCCGAAAAAGTTTCGAAATTGTTTTCTGTCTTGCGAATGCTGTTTCGGGCATTTTCGCAATGAACGTCAAAGCTCACTGTCATTTCATTTATGTCACTGTGAATTCATTTATGAAGATTTTTTTTATCCCAACGCGATCTGTAGCGCCTTTCTAGCTTAAATGTAACCGTGTATATTATAGAAGAAGGATAGTACCGCTCTCTACTTCAAGTGAAGCAGAGAAATTTGTCTTTTTTGAACATTCATTATATTGGCAGCGCTTGTGCTAGACTCAGCTCACTCTGGCTTTTCACGAACAGCAGGTGAATTGGGATTGGTGCGGGAATACCATGATTCATGTTATCAATGGAACGTTTGATTTAAATCAAATATGCATTACGCGTTATGTAAGATAGATATTAAATGATCAGAAGTTATTCAATTCACTATTTAGTCGTTAGTTATATTTCAATACTTGCATCTTTCAATTGTATTCATTATTACTTTATTCAGATTTAATTCATTATCTTGACCATCGCCAGTTGTAGTAGGTGCGCTATTCTTTTCGTCGAATGTAATTCCGTCCAATTTATATGCTGATCAAAAAGAACTCAAGTAATTCAACATTTGACACTAGTTAGCGTATTAGTTCAGATTCATTTTTACGTTGTCCATATATATATATATATATATATATATATACGTTTTTCGGTAACTATACTCAATTTGTACTTTCGGTAGAATTTAGCAGTTGTTAAATTCACATTGTGTCTCTCTCAAATATCTCTTTGAAAAAGGGCGCTTAATTTTGTAATTTATGTTTTTAAAGCGTCGTAAATATGATATTTTGGACAAACATATTTACATAAAAACAGGAATATGATTACTTCACCAAAAAATCTTTGAAAATATTCGCCTGGCGAATTTTTTATGGGATAGTTTTGTGATTTCTCCGTTCATACAGCGCGATTATAATTTGACAATGTTGATGAATGTTGACTCGAACTAGAAAGTTGTTTTTATGATGCTCTGCCTTTGAGCAAATTTATTGCACCACAGTGTGAAGCTTGGTTAGGAAAGGTTTAGTACTTCGAATCAAATAAATGCGGTCTCTTTCGTGGTGAAATCATTGGCATGAACGTTTGTAATTTCTTGAATCTTATAAAATAGTTGTGTGTTTATTCTAATCGATAATAACGTTGAATTTATAATACATTTGAAAATCGTGCAAACATAAAGATCTATACAAAAATTAATTTGAAGTATTGCTATATAACACTTTAGAATTCGCTTATGGAGCTTGAAGAAATCTTCTAAGCACCTTAGTTTTAGTTTTAGTCTTTCTATAGATAAGTGTATTACAAAAATGAGTTAATTTTCTGCGTATGCACTTAGTAACTATTCGCATAAATACGGCTATATTAATCAATTAAGAGGTAACAATAATAAGTGGTCATCGTATTTGCTAATCCGAAAGACAACTGTTATTTCAAACGTATGGACAATATCACCATTTCTTTGCTTTCTTCTATTTTGTAGCAGGGAGCCTCGGAAATAATCCTCGGACGTAAGAAGATTGGGTACTTTCCTGGTCGACCTCGAGGTTCAGTTCGTGTTCGCCGGAAACCGGCGTCTCTCGAGGAGGGCGTAGCTGGCCCGGGGAGTACATTGGGAAGCTCCTCCGGGTCTATTCCACCGCCCTCTCCAGGAGGTGTCGGTCTCCCAGCGCCACCACCTACCAATAATCATACAGCCCAATCAGCCGGTTCATGTAACGAAGAACCCGAGCTAGCTGAGGGTCTTGTTCAAGGCGCTCTAACAACAACGACGACGGCTGCCATCATGGCTGGACCCCCGGAACCGTAAGTGCATTACACCGTAGACAAACCTATTTCCACCTATTCTTTATTATTTAAAGTCAGCGTCAAACATAAAATCGTACCTTATGAAATTTGAGTAAATGTAAGTTGGCTAATCATCTGAGGCATTAATAGGGTACCTAACAAGAACGCGCCGTGTAGCATTGATTGCATTGCTTTTTCTCATCGTCCTTTTTGCATCCTTTGCTCTTTTAGAGTTGAAGAGCCTTTATGCGGCCTATGTAATCTGGCCGAACGCAATCCCTATTTGTCATCGCCGTTTCTATCAGCCCGTGTCGGCCCCGCCAAGCTCGGCCTGAGCAGCGATCCCGAGAAGCCGCAGAAGCGGCGGCGTATCCGGGCATCGAAGATGAGCGCCGAAGGCAGCGCTACGTGCCTTGAAGATATCTGCAATGTAGGTGTGATTCCGCCAGGCGAGGAGCCGCTTGATGTGGCTGCAGTAGCCGACGCCCAGGGTACGGTGCGTGTACATACCGTTTGCGCGCGATGGTCAGCCGGTTACGATGGCACAAAGTCCGGCACGCTAGAGATGCTGCTCGACGAGAGTCTGCGACGGGCGTGCAGTCACTGCCGCCGGCTCGGAGCTTCAGTCCGATGCGCGCACGAAAATTGCGGTAGGACATACCATTTGCTCTGCGCAGTAGGCGCAGCCTGCGCTATCGATGGTGACCGTGAACGTATATATTGTCAAGGCGAACATTCGACACAGCTGAAATTAACCTGCGAGACGTGCACCAGGCCAACCGAGACCCGCGAGAGCCTTTGGTGCACACAGTGCGCAAAATATTACCATGTTAGCTGTACCGACACACCGTCAGGTATGAACCACTATAAATGACAGCTTGTCAAGCGCACCAATGATACGTAATCATATTACATATATGTCTGTTATTATTATTCTGCAGGATAAGTAAACGTTAAGTCAAAATACACAGTAGCCAAGTAAATTGTAAAAAAATGTTTACCAAAGACATTCGTTTTATTGTGCAGGTACTTCGATTGTGTCTAATCTTCGAATGGGGTGGCTGTGTGTGGGATGCCGTGTATGTCCGATCTGCCACGGCGGGAGCCTCGATCGTGCCGTAACGTGCGACTCCTGTCGAAAGTGCTATCATATGCAATGTGTGCGGCCCGCGCTCAACCACCTTCCGAAGCACGGCTATAAATGCGTGCTGTGTCGATTCTGTGGGGACTGTGGCTCAAGAACGCCAGGCTCCGGACCGTCGTCACGGTGGCACATGAACTACACCGTGTGCGATTCGTGTTATCAACAACGAAATAAGGGGATGAGCTGCCCATTATGCGGAAAAGCATATCGAGCATCATCATCATCAAAGATGGTTGACTTTACGCAGTGCTCAAACTGTAAAAGGTACCAAATGTCATTTCCTAAAAAACATTCTTTTTATGTCGATGATATATGCTAATTTCTTTAAGCAACTGTTACACTGTTCTCACTGCGCTTAAACAGAATTTTCAAAATTCTGTTTAAGCGCAGTGAGCAAAATCAGTATTGATAGCCTTAACCTATTTCACTACATTTAATTTTATCAGTATTATTTCTGTTATTGTTATTATGATGACCTACTTAGTTCAGCAGCAGATGTTCTCTCAGTGTAATCTTCATTTGATTTATTGTGTATGGCAATTCGGCGGGGCGTATGTTAATTTGAGCAGGTACATCCATAATGACTGCGATCCCGCAATAACAAATGGAGATACTCGCGACTACCGAGACTATACATGTCCCCCGTGTCTTCAACCGCGAGCCAATACTACAGACGCCGATGAGGTATTGTCCTCCTCGACGCCGTCACTGGCGACCGATGGTAGCAGTGGAGCTGACGCGCCCTGTCTTTCGCCAGTGACCATCGAGGAGGCGACATCTGCTATTGGCGTTGGAAATTATGGTGCGGGTAAACCCATGGGCGCCATGGGCGCGATGGGCCCCATGGGGGCACTAGCGTCGCGCGGCAAGGGCCTTCGAGGCATGCGGAGACCGAGGGGAGCGGGCCGTGGACAGGTAGGTCGACCGCCCACGAATCCCGCGTTGAAGATGCGCGGTCTCGGCCGGTGGGATGCCACTTCTGCGGCTCAGGCCAAACAAGTCAAGAAGGACTTCGAATTCGAGCGCGATGCTCTACTAAATGTCGGCGGCTGTGGAGGTAATGCCGCTGGCAAACTCACTGACGAAGAGGCAACACAGGACTCGAAGGTCGTTCTATTCTCAGCTAACGATAAGTTTGTCCTTCTACAAGATATGTGCGTATTATGTGGTAGTTTCGGAATTGGAGAAGAGGGACGATTGATTTCGTGCGCGCAATGCGGCCAGTGCTATCATCCGTACTGCTGCGGCGCGAAGGTGACGCAAACGACGCTGACCAAAGGTTGGCGCTGCCTCGACTGTACTGTGTGCGAAGGCTGCGGCCAGCCACACGACGAGAGCCGCCTGCTTCTGTGCGACGACTGTGACACGTCTTATCATACGTACTGCCTGAAACCGCCTCTCGAGAACGTACCACAGGGCACATGGAAATGCCAACACTGCGTTGTGTGCGTCCTTTGTGGATCGCGCAGCCCCGGGCCAGAGGGTTCCGAATGGCAGGCTAATTACACGGAATGCGCCCCCTGTGCGTCAAAGTTCCGATGCATACAATGCTCCCAAGACTACCAGGAGGGCGACATTATAATCGAGTGCGAAAAGTGTATGCGATGGCTGCATGGCCGGTGTGATGAAATCACCTGCGAAGAGGATGCTGAACGCTGCTGCGACTTAGGCTATAGTTGTCCGCTGTGCCGAGGCAAAGATACATTACCAGCACATCTGGTCCATGACCTTCTGATGGACTCGCCCTGTCCATCACCCGTACCACAGGACACACCGACACATAAACAAAAAGCGCATCACCTCATCGACGGAGTTTATTTGACCGACCTGGGTTTGAACACTATCAAGACGCTTACCCTCGAGCCCCCGAAGAGGACGCGCACCGTCAAGCCCAAGGACGCACTAGGCAATCGACTTCCCTCGCTTCCAAGCTTATCGGGATTGTCTAGTCTCTCGGGCCTGCCGGGCTTGGGTCAGAGGCGCGCCACGTTAGATGATCTGGCGGACGGTGGTGATCCCTTCGAGTTCGAGGCTGACGGAATCCTCGAGGGCCTCGAGGGCGACGAAGAAATCAAGCGAAAGAAAAAAATCCAAAAGTTAGGGATCGGCGGTTTTGTAGCCAATGCACGATCGCGAGCCATGTCAAGCAAAGACGACGCAACATTTGCCGTTGAAGCGTCAGCTGCAATGCAGCCATTTGATGATGATAAGGAAACAACGTCAAAGGATGGTCCCGATTCAGAGAAGGCCCAAAGGCAACAGCGGAGACGCCGGCCCAAAAAGAAACGGACCATCGAAGAGAGTATGCCTTCTCACATTCAGGAGGCATTCTTTGGCATGACTCTGCTTAGTGCGACATCAAACGCAACCACAGACACCTTCGAGGACTTGGACAACTGTGCAACAGATGCTCCAGCCGCAGAAGATGACCGTAAACAAACGGTACCAGTTCAGTCCCATAGACGAAAAGAGCCTGTGGTACCGCTGGCAGAGTCACGCGTTGGCCCGCCGGACGTGCCTGCCCCAAGCACGGGACTTCAGGGAGCGGGTGCAGGCATGGCCGCAGATCTCAGCATTGATCACAACCTCGTCGACCCGATCGAGTATGATGAACTTGGCGACCTATTACCATCTGACCTTCCACAGGAACTAAGGGACGACGAACTAATGGATATGATTATGCAGGTTAGTAAACATAATTGCAGCGACGATAATGATGATTATTATTACTGCTAGAAATGACGATTGATTACTACATAAATTGAAAATGAAATGTATGTAATAGTTTACCTATCCACATATGGATCAAACAACAATATATGGTTAATAAGCTAAACTAAGTGTCACACAGCGTACTAAGTCATGGAAGACTAACATGAGGCTTTTATACTGTTGCTATTACTTCCTGCAGGAAGCAGATGGAAGTGGGGGGCCTAGCGTAGAAGCTGATGTACTTTTAGCGTCGCCTTTGCCCCATATGGATGGCCAAGATGTGGAGAATGTATTTAAAGGTGTACTTAGTCCATCAGTAGAAGGTCGATTACCTCCTGGCAGTCAAACATCTCAAGGTGCGCAAGGGGGATGTCAGGGTCCAACAACGGTTACCGGGACAGGCGGTCCAACAGCTCTTCAAGACCGTCAGGGCATCTCGGCGCCTTCGCCAGCCCCCTCTTGGTCATCGCAAGATCTTGACGAGGTAAGCATATTTGTTCTTTGAAAATTACACTTACTTGCTTATTCTGTCCTGATTATACAGTCAGACTGTAACGGCATTGTTTTCTAAAGTAAGAGCTGTCTCGCTTCCAAGCGATTTTAGAAACTATAGACCTATTTATAACATAAAATTAGAAAAGTTCCATGTAAAAGGGCTCTACACTATATAATTTCTTTCTAGCGCTAGCAATTCATATATATGATCCAAAAATCTGTTTTAAATGATATGCAATTTCAAGTACGTTTCTTAAAGATTATCTTTTTTCCCTGACAAGTGGGAACATAGTTTAGGAAAGAGATGGATTTGGATTAATCAACGCTTACTTTATATTCGACCCATGCTTAATTACTGCAGGTGGCCTCAAATCACTCCGGTGGCTCGAACAACAAGAACAACATGCTGAAGTGGGAGCCAGACGAGGCGCTGGCTGAAAAGGCCACAATATCAATGGTGCTATATGCCAACCTCAATCATCCAACACTCAAGCAGGAGTATCCACAATGGTCTGATCGCGCGAAACAGATTGCTAAGATCTGGCGCAACCTGCCTACTGACAAGCGTGCACCATATCTACAGAAAGCACGCGAGAATCGGAAGGCCAGAGCAGTTCTTGAGAAAACCACACCTGGCGGCGGGCCAGTAGGTCAAACGCAAGCTTCCTCATCTTGGAAACAGTCTTCTGAGGTATGCCTAAAGCCTACGTACTTATGATTTCTAAACTAGTAGATATATTTTAGTAAATAAAATTTCTATTTATCCGCCTTTTCTGTTATTAGCTGATTTAAAAGGGTCTTTGAGTATGCTATAATTATAAGCCTTTAATCGTCTATGTTTCCTTTTATACGACTTCCAGCGCAAGGCAAGTGCTACCTGGTCTGCCGGGGGTCCCTCTGGTAGTGGGCCAGCCTCGGGCAGTGGCATTTCCTCGCTCGGACCCTCTTCACAGGCTTGGTCCAGCGCCGGAGTCGTAGGCGCTGGAGGGGTGATACCTAAACAGGAAGCACAGGGTCCGCCTTCCGTGACACCAGCCGATGAAGGTTTAGATGACGATGACCTGCTTGAATTAGGCGCCGACTTCAACATCTTGGAGTACGCCGACCCGGAGAACGATACGGTCACCTCCAGCAATTCTAACACTGGCGATGGCTGCAATAAAACCAGTGACGGTCTACAAATCAAAGAGGAAGATAAAAAAGATGCTGTTGACGTTTTGGGCCACACAGATGCTAACAATGGACAACGGTTGCTTCTTGGAGGCCTTGCGAAAAATGAACAAGGAGCCAGTGACGGTGTGGAGGCAGGTGATGGTCTTAGCAAAGGCCACGACGAAGCAGGACTATTAAGTGACGTCGACTTTGAAAAGCTAAAGGCGGAGATGTTTAGCACGGCGGAAGAAGTACTGGCGTCCAATACCACCGCTTCACGTCCAAGTCAGCCGGCCCAAACAGTAGGCCCGATCAACCAATGGTCGCAGCCAACTCACGAAGCCCACCCACCGTCGCAGCAGCAGTCTGTTTTTGGGCATGTTACATCTATGAACCCGAGCCATGGGCCACACCAGCCTCACGTACCACCTGCACAGCAGCTCCAACCAATGATGCAGCATCCACCACAACAACCACCAGGACCAGGCATGATGACATCTATAGGTTCCACGGGACTTGGACCTCAATCACATCAAATGGGAATAGGGCCTACGACCCACATGAATGCCCGACCTCTAAATTCTCATCAACAGATACAACAGCAACAGCAAATGCAACATATGGTAGGTTTTGGCTCAACGTTTAAGATCAATATAATACAAAGAAACTTTATTTATCAAGGAAAACACAATCGTTATATACTAGAGGATTCATTTTTGTAGTCGCAATCAATTTAGGTTATGTAATGTGTATCATTAAAAAAATATGTACTCGAAATTCTCTTAGCGTACAGGCCAATGAATTGTTGATTCACTCCACTCGCAAATGAGTTTAATTGCATTTAATACTTTTCGACTACAGAAATTGCTTCGCAGATGATTCACAGATGATCACAGTCGTGGGTTTCTACCATGTGCAGAATTACTATTATTACTGTTCTTCCTATCAAAACCGATTCAATTACTTTACAATACAAAAAAGATTTTGCTTGTTTGTACTGCTATGCAAGATATTCTAATGTGAGTGTGTATTTGCGGTGTCACTCAACCAGGTACGTTCATCAATACAGAATGCACCTTCTGGTGGGGTGATGGGGCGCCTCGCCAGTCCCGGTATCCCGATGATACCGGCTGCTGGTGGAGTTGCCAGTCCGTTACGGCCTGTGGCCCCTCCTGCAGGTCTGGCGCCTACGCAGGCGCTGGCACAGATGACGCAAAGTCAGCCTTCTCCGGCATCGACCACAATCGCGCAGCAGTTCAAGCTGCGAACGTTACAAGCGCCGCCAGCACCTGGCGAGAACAATACAGGTCCTACGTCAGCTGACGTGAAGTATAGCTACGAGTTGTGGATGCAAAAACAAGATGAACTACTATCAAGTCAAAAGAAGTACCTCGAAACGGAAATGGGCAAACTGCGAAAGATCAAGAAGGCGTTGACAGCTAAGCAGAGACAGCTGGCCAGGGCAGGCAGCGGACAGGAGCTGAACGACAGCGACTCCAGCCAGCTGGCATACGTGAACCGGGAAATGCCGGGTCTGCAGAAGTTCCTCGAGCAAGTGAGGAAGCTTCATAGGCAGCACACGAGCGTTATTCAGGAGTATCGCGTGAAGAATCAGCAGCCCGCGCCAGCTCCCGGCCAGTCTCCGGGTCCGTTTGAGGGGGGATACACGCCGATAGGTGAACAGACTCCGCCTACGGGGCCACATCCAGGAGGTCCATCAGGTCCATCGCGGGGTCTGATGTCCCCGCAGCCTAACTATTATCAACAGCCAATGCCGGGGCCACCTGTACCAGGACCACCAAACCCACACGCTCCACAACAACAGACGCCGTTAAGATACCCGCCGGCACCTGTTGGTCCACAGCTGCCTAATGTACATAACAACTCCAGTGGACCTCCACCGGGGGTCCCTATAAGTGGACCTCCTCCGCAGCAAATGATGCGGCCACCACCGCCATATCCCTCGGTAAAGCCGATGGCTAGTGCAATGCAACAACCAGGCGGAATGCAACCAAGCGCTACAATGGCCCCGTCAGGTCATCATACATCGCTCGGCCCAATGGGCTCGCCCCAGGCACAGGCTAGCCCCGGCGGCCTACCGGCGAACCCTCCCTCGGCTGCCGGCCCAGAGCTCTTCCGGCAAGGTGGTACGCCCGAGTCTCCTTCGCATGATTCCCTAACCGGGACGATGAGCATGGGCCTACAACAGACGAATTCGAACCAGGCCAATCCGAACAATCCACAGCAGTACTCGCCCCGACATTCAGCCACCGGCTCAACCACACCCCAACAATGTTACTCACCTGCTACGCCACAAGGTCAGTTAAGTTCGAATGAACATGTACATCCACGAAGCTGCAGAAATCTATCTGTTTAGATAGATCAATTAGCATTCCAGTTATAGCTTAGAATGCCAACCCCAGTCGAAAATCTGTTCCGTGGGCATGAGCTGGGAAGGCAAACGCAAATCGTAACTAATGTTTCTTTTTATTTAGGTCCCCCGCAAGTATTTTCGCCGTCCCCTGTTGGGGGACCCGCAAGTGTTGGTCAAGTTTTCTCACCAGGGGGCCACACGCCCAACACGCCCGATCCGGGCAACCCCAACAGTAATTCTAACTCTAATCCCGCGCTACTTCTTTATCTACGTCGGAGTCCGGGTCCTAGCCCGGCGCAAAGGACACCCCCGCATTTTCCGGGAATGTCTCCTTACCAGGTTAGTTTGATAGCCGCCAGTGACCTCAGTTAGACCAAGTTATGAGCTTGCAGGCCAGTGAAACTGATTTAGATCGGACAGCAAGTTTCTTGTGTTCTCAGTGGTCCCATGTTTTACTAATTAAGTTAAAAAACGTTAGTGCAGCTGAAGTTGTTTTCCCATGATAATAATAATAATATTGTTAGTACCTTTGAAGATCTTCTGTAGCGATGTTGTTATTGTTTGTGGTGACTCTCTATGTCTGTATGTGTGTGTATCAGGTTCAGTCACCAGCTGCGCCGCCGTTCTCGCCCCATCATGCGCCCTCCCCAGCGCCGTCTCCTTCGCCCGGGCAGCCGGCGGCCATGCACAGTCCAGCGCCATCGCCGGCGCGATCGGCGCCGTCCCCCAAGTCAAGCCCGATGCCACCGAATGCCAGTCGGCCAAACGTGTACGCGGTCGGCATGAACAAACCGGGCGGCGGTGGTAGTGGTAGCTTAAAAGGAGGATCGCGTTGGTGGACGCCCGCTCGAGCTGACGCCATGGTTGCTGAGGCGGCAACGGTGGCCGAAAAACCTCTGCTACTTGAGCGGCTTTGGAGTGTAGACGATGACGCGTCTGCTATCGGAGCCCGCGAAGACCTCGCCGAGTTGTTGGACTACTTGGGACAGGTGATGTGGACCAACATGAACATGGCGTCAATGGTGTCAGACAAACAGGACAAACAGGTGGTACACACAACTACCTCTGACCGGACAGTCAGCGTCAGACAACCAGAAGTGATATCGTCGCCATCTGCAGCAATGTTTCGGTCAAAGGTATTCGCGGTCGGACTGAATCGCCAACTAAGTACGCCCGGCGGCCGGGCCGATGATGGTAATGGCCATCATTACGCTGTCGCTAATGGCAGCAGCCGAATAACAAGGAGAGTCATAGCCAGTGTTTGGCCATTCGGCCGTTTATTGGGTGGCAATCCCGATTCGTTGCCGGGCGCCAACGGCACGCAGACCACGTCAGCGGCAAACACGTCCTCGTCATCATCCGGCGATTTCGGCGGATCGTCGTTCAATGTTGATGGCGACGTTGCTGAACCGGGCGGCGTGGACAACGTAGACGACGTCGACGTGTCGGCCAGCGTGTTCGTGGTACAGTTCGACGACGACAACAATAGTCCCAACTCGGCGTTGGTGTCGCAGCCGGGCGGAGTATCCGATCAAGAACAGACGTCGGAACAGCCGGAACAGACGTCGGAAACGGCGTCTGAACAGGCTGATCAAATCGTTGATCAGGTGGATCAGGTAGTAGAAGATCAGGTTGTGGAACCCGAACAAGAGCCAGAGGATCAGCCGGCCGAGCATGCCGGATCGCAAGGCGAACCAGCCGAGCAGGCGGAAAGCCAGCCAGATCAACCAGATCAGGACCAGGAACAAGAACAGCAACAACAAGGCCAACAGGACCAAGATCAGTTGGATCAACCGGTTCAGGGTGAACCAGAAACAACACTCATAGCAGCGGCTGATGTGGCTGTTGATGATCACAACTATTTTAATACGCCATCATTACCGCCGACAGCGGATGAATCGGAAACGGCAGATGTCGATGCTGAGGTCACACGCATACATGAGCATCCATCATCGTCTCTTGTCGAATCAAGAGACCATCAAAGTGGAGTTGTTTTACTCAACGACAGCAGCAGCTGCAACAGCAACGTTATCAGCAGAAGCAGTAGCGGCAGCAGCAGCAGCAACACGAATAGCAACGCCGATAATAACCACAGTAGCAGCAGCAGCAGCAGCAGTAGCAGCAGCAGCAGCGGCGGCAGTATTAACATGTCAGCAAGTACTACGAGCCTATCTTCACCATCAGCTTCGCCTCCAACGCAGACTATCAACGGTAGTTCGGTGGGGAGCACAACCGTTGGTGAAGTGCAACCGTCACCGGTAGTATGTCCGTCTCAGGCCACCCAAGAGACAACTGCTTCACTATTCGTCGTTGCCGACCAAAACCAAAACGTCACTGGGGTTGTGCAAGATTCGTGCGGAGAACCAATGGAAGAGGACCTCGAGACGAGCGAACGTGTGAGCACGCCAGGAGTAGTTGTAGTAGTGGCTGCGTCCCCATCGGGAAAAAATCCACCACTTTCTGTTGCTTCAGCAACATTTAGTGAGGCCAACGGTGACCGTTCGTCAGAAAGTTCTCTAAGTCTCACATTGAAGCTCGGAAAAACAAATACGACTGATATTGCGGAGCCAACGACTATACTTGCCACAGAAATCGTTCAAACAGAAGCAGAAAAGAAGCCGCTGCAGCAGCAAAATGAGCAGTTACAGCAACCCTCACTGGAGAACGACGTTGAGGAAGTTCAGGCAGTAAAGCGCGCGTCATCGGGCACGTTTGAAGAACAGGTAAGAGAACGTTTCTCATTTCACAATTCGTTTGATAGGATGTGCCTATGTCCCATTTGCTGAATGTGTCTAATCCTGCAAGTTAAAAAGAGCTCGTAATTGGTGCAAGGTCAAAGCTTTGCTTTATGGATCAATGTCTAACAATATCTACTTTCATGTGAACATCTTATCTTCGGTCAAGTGTAGTAATTCGATCCAGGCTGCCTCTATGCATCTTTCTACTCGTTTAAATGAACCGAACTCCACCGTACTTCTATGTTTGCTAAAGTTATACAACTTGCGCTTATATGTTTCCTACTTCTGCTGGAACATCAATATCAATGCAACCTTTCAAAATGAAAATAGCAGTAAAAAGGTCAATTATCATAGACTGCTCAATTTTAAGAAAACGTCACAGCTCAAATGTTGTTTTTGCTTTTCGTTTTACGAAAAACTGATGCAAAAAAAGAGATGCCTATCGAGACTGCTTATTTTGTTCACTTGTCGTACATGTGTAGAAAAGTTGCTGACGTGCGCTTGCTTAGTGCTCAAAAACAGCGATATTGAATGTAATTAATTGCGTTTGCCACCTTCACATTTCGCGCGAACGTTCCACAACTACTACGCGCGACTGCTTTTTGTATGACCTCGGGACAGCTGCTGTTCTCATGTGAACTGGGGTGGGACAAACAATTCAGTATGAATTGTTGCCTGCGATACAATGCTTGTTGAAATCAATTTAAAAACCCAATATGCTTACTACTTTGAGTCTTTTCTATCTCTGTGTCCTGACCTGCACCCTATTCTATTCGATGTGTGGCGTATGTTTGTTTGACTCTCTTATGATTGTGTCGCTTTCCTTTAGCCGCATTGTGCGGGGACTTCCCCTGGCGTGCTGCTTGCCGGGGCCGTCGGCGCAGGCATTGCTCCGCTTTCCTCTGTGTCCCCGACACCAATACCCACACAATCAACAGCACTTTCTACAACAACAACAACAATAGTAACAGCCACAACAGTGTCCCGCCTGCCAAAACCCCAGCCGTCGCAACAAATTGCAGCTACAACGACGACAGCCTCACCTCCGGTAGCAATCATTAGTCCACGTCGAACTCCACCGTCACCGTTGCCTTCAGTAACATTGACATCGACAAAACATTTACAACAACAGCAACAAACACCACCCAATCTGCCCAAACTACCCGCTGGCCCTCTAATCCCGCCTATCGGCCTATCAACAACAGAGACGCCTGCACCAGCGTCAACAACAGCCGCATCGAAACCATCACCAACGACAACAGCTGTATCAGCTGCGTCAACCGGAACAACTATTGTGGTACAAAAAGTGATCACTGTTCCATCAGCTGTTGCAGCTCCTGCCGTGACGGCGACCTGGGCAAAGGCTGGCAGCAGGACTTCGACCGAGCAGCAATGTAACAACAACAGCTCAGTTCCCGCGCAGCAACAAAAGCTGCAGTCACAGTCGAACACTGCTGTTCTGCCTCAGCAGCAGAAAATCCCAAATCGGCCGATGCAAGTTGGGGATCAACCAGTAGGTGTACTACAGCAGCGAATTACTGTTGCGACAACAACTTCAGCAGGTGGCGTTGCCAGTGCTACAGGTTCTATTGTTGTTCTCCCGAAGGCTGCTGTCATCCCAGTGACTTTTTCAACGGCGACAACTCCTGGAATTCTACCGACGCCGTCACCGCCACCTGCTGTAACCCCAACAGCAACAGCAACTAGTCCTGCTACTGTACCGCAACCTCTGCCTCCAATACACCCCTCCCAAGGCTCGTTGTTGCCGTCACTGTCTCTGTCATTGCCAATGCCGAACCCGAACCCGAGTCCCGCTGCCGCTGCTCCCGCTAGTGCCGGCGCCGGTCCTAGCGTTACGACCCCCAGTGCCCCCGTCGCCGCCACTGTCGCTACCAATAGTGTTGCTACAGCTGCAGCTGCTGTTTCTGCTAGTGCCTCCTCTTCTTCTATTTCTTCAGTTCCACCTAAACAAAACGTTCTTTTAAAGCAGCTGCTGCAAAACTGTCCGTCAGCGGAGTCGGGGACCTCACCCAGCGCCACAACAAGTACGTATAGTGAAGACGTACACAGATGTTTATTAGATACGTATTTGTTTTCCAGTTTCATTATTATGTATCTTTTACGTAATTTTTCACATATTTGTGCCTAAGAATCGAACTACACAAAAGGAATTTCTGAATGAATGTTAAGAATTCTTAGTTTCTTTCAGCGGCTGATTTAAAACGCCTCTATGTCCCTTTTCTGGCCATAAGTTCATATGTTTTCATTTCTAATGTTCTAACGCTATTACATTTGCGATCCCTAGATTAACAATATCTGTATCTGTCTTTTTAATGGCTGCATTTTATTAGTAGAAATGACGGAGAACCGTAACTGTTTCATGCTCAGCTTTTGTCTTTTCGTCCATTTCAGCTCTCACGGGAAACGGAGGTTCACCGGTCCTGGTGGTCAAGGAACAACCAACGCTTATCACCTCACAGTTGGTTAACAATAACAACCATGCTATTGTTAACAACAACAATAGCAGCGGCAGCATCAGTATGAGTATGGGCAGTAGTACTGGTATCGTTAATAATAGTGGAAGCAGTAACAATGGTAGTGGCTGTGCAACAGGCACTGCCACAGCTTCTTCCGGTTCAGCGAATTCAGTTCCTTCGTCTACCCCTATTATTCCTGCTATGAGTCCACACAGCTCGCAGCAAGCTGCGTCTAAAACTGCAGGTAAACTAGCTAGCATCGTCAGCAACTGAGAGTTGTTATCGAATCATTATGCTCTCTTACTTTATTTATTCAATTGATCACTAGCCGTTTTATAAGATCGTGAAAAAGCATTATAACTATTACTATATATAGTTCTATAGTGTTGCGTTTAACTGCTGCCTTGTATTGGCTCTCAGTTCCTTCATTCATGATGCCAGCAACGAAAAGGACAACATCGCCTCCAGCGCCATCTAAAACGCCCCCAACAACATCAGCATTAGCAACAACGACGACCACAACAACATTAATACCACCATTAGAAACAACAGCACCAGTCGTTAGTCCTGCAACAGCAACTGCAGTAGTAGCAGCAGCGACACCAGTGGCAACACCAGCTGCTCCAATAACAACCCCAATAGCAATAACAGCGACGATGCCGTCGTCGGTTCCTCCAGGGCCAATTTTGTCGTTGCCAGCATCAGGTGCCAGTCCAGGTGCACGTCTGTCTGCACCGCAGCAACTGCCCGCGCTTCCTATCGTATCAGCCGCACCTCAGCCAGCCTCAGCTGCGGCTGTTGGAGGCGGAGGCAACAATGGAAGCAATGCGATGAATAGCAGCACCAGCAGTGGTAATCTTCTGCTTAATAATTCATCGAGTGACCGAGTTCCTCCTTCAGTGCCACTACCGCCAGTGCCTTCTCATCAGATTGGTGCGCCGTCACCTCAACCTACCCCAATTGTAGCCCAATCGCTCCCTTCAACAGCGACCGCCCCAGTCGGGCCTCATGTCGGGACACTTGGAGGAACCCCAATCGCTTATACAGCCAGTCATTCTGGGGTGCCAGCGCTTGGTGGCAGTCTCCTTCAGAATAGTCTTCAACAACACCAGCAAGGTGGTCCCCTCCGACAATCGCCGCAGATAGGCGGTTCCCCGATGAGCAATCAGATATCTCCGGTCACTTCAGCAGCTTCCTGCGATAGCTTAAAACCCATACATCAGCAACAACAACAGCAACAACAACAACAGCAGCAGCAACTTTCTCACCAGCTAGATCAGCAAACCAGCGGTGGACCGTCTCATCAGCACCATGCCATGACCCCTTCACCACCAATAACAACGGTAGGCATGCAGCTTTCCGGACCACTCGGCGCCACGACCCAGGGAACCCCGTCCACGATGACGACGTCGTCGCAAACGCAACAACCTCCGGCACCACCGAACAGGGTAAGTAGAGTTGTTGTCATGGTGCCTTTTTTGTAAAATATGCAAAGAGCGTTACTTGGAAATACAGCATTGACAACTACCGAATGCTACTAATCACTGCATCCTTCGTATAATGGGCATTGCAGGTTGTCGCTTGTCTTCCTGGAAGCCTTAGTCCGTTTGATGGACCTTCTATGCACAATCAGACCGGAGGAAACCTTCAGAGTCCCCAGAGCGGGCCTCCAACTCCACTTGGAACCGGTAGCATGTACGTGAAAAGCGAGTTGACCTCCCCAACTGCGGGTAGCGGACATTTCTCTCCGGGGCCAATGGGTCCTCCAATGCAGCATCCAAATCATCAGCCGTTAACTACAACAGCCAGTCCTCAGTTGCAACGCACACCGATGTCACCTATGGGCGGTCCACCTCGTGGATCTCCTTTTGGGCCTCCGTCAAGCCAAATACCACCTGGAAAGCCTACACAAAATAACAGTCAGGATACATCTAGCAGTGGAATGCTTTCAGGACAACCGCAGGGTCAAACTCAACAACAAAATCCACGCAAACGACCTCACAAGCAACAATCTGCTAGTGGTAAGTCAACAGAGACCTTTAAAACTAGCAACGACACTCTAAGATTATGTTATAGAAATAGACAGATGCAAAGATTTTGCACTTGGTTGAGGTATGTCAGTAAAGGTACCATCAGGAGGAAATACAGTTCAAACTCTACAAAGATCGAAATGTTTCACTTTCACGAAATTTAAAAGACAGAATTGAATCTTAAAACCATTATGATATATATCAACATCAATATCGATGGGAAGGATTTTGATTTCAACTAATGAATAAAAGAAAATAAAGTCTGTTTTCAACACAATTCACAGGCCGCCGTAAGTAAAAATGTTCTTAATGTATCCACCCAAATAGTCTTTAATTTACATGTAAATATGGATAGTTTTCCTCTTTATTCTATTTCTATTATCTATTTCGGAGATATTACTTTTAGTCGTTTTTTGTTTTGCGCGTCATACAACATTCCAGCTATATATAACGATGTTCAGTGTATTATTTCTAGAAAATTACGTTCGTTATGTAAACTGTGTTCAAGCAATGAAAGATCCTTTAACTTTTTTTTGTCGTTTTTTGTTCCATACTGTTTTTTTTTACCAGGTCTAATATCGGCAACAGGTGGTGCACATGGAAGCGTCGGTAGTGCGGGAGCATCAACGTCACCAACAAAAAAACGCGCCAAAAAATCTGCAGGATCAGGAACACCTGGCGGGATTCGCGGAGAAGAGGGCCCCGGACTAGCTCTAGCGTCAGAACCTACCTCATTGGGTGAACCCACATCAGGCTCTTTAGCAGGTTTAGAACTTGGAGCCCCCGTCAGTGCCAAAATGCGGTCGTTGCCAGCCGTCCGAATTGTCGAGCCTTCAATACACGCCAACTACAGCGCGTGTCCCATATTTGGAAGGGACAGGGGAACCCCCATTCAGCCACAACTAGCGGGATCGTTTGGTAGTGGCGAACTGAAGAAGGCTAGCAAATATGGCGGCGATTTCTACAAACATCTGGGTACCAGCACGAGAAGCAGCCGAGCGCGCCGGAACCGACTGGTATTAAATAGTCGTGGTTTTTACAATCAGGAATTTTCCCATCGCCTCAGCTCAAACAGCGACCGTGCATTTAGGTGAGATTCGTTTACTCCTTAACTCGTCTATTGTTTTCAAAAGGTGCTTGCCGTGAGTATCTTTGTTTGAGCATTTAACATAAAGGTGATGCCACTAGCCGTATATTGTCTCGCATGATACAAATGTACGCAAAGAAACAGTGTGTGATATTTTTATGAAAATGCTATCATGCAACTAACATGTCGACATTCTAGAAACCAAATGATGACTATGGGATTTTAGTAACACAACAGGAAATCACTCTAACCGAAATGTGTCACATGTTTCTCTTACGTCTACAGTCCCGAGACTGTCTGCTACTGCTCGAGTCCGGAGAGCGATGTCAGAGAAAAGTTGTTAGAAATGAAGGGGTTGAGATTGATCTCTCGGGAGACACCGGCTGGCTCAAGACAACTCAAAGGCTCTTCTGACTATAATTCAAACCTTATGCCAGCAAGTTTAAAATGCAGCGAGAAAGAACGAGCCCCTTCGCCTGCTTTGCCACTGTATGCTCCCGTACCCATGCGACCAAGCTATGATGGGCATCAGCTTATAAACGAGCTTGACCATAAATCGTCGGTGAACTCAGGTAAGATACCCTCTTCTTACTGCTATGAATCAAAGAGAGATATGGTGCAACTATCGAAAGACCAATCGTCACTCTGCAGTAGCGATTGAGCCTATAGATACCAGTACTTAATATGATTTATAAATGCTAACCATAGTCTATTAGCAAAAAATATGTATTTATATTATTGAGCAATACTAATGTATGTATGGTATCGAACTCAATGGGCGTAATTTGTTCACAGCGGAAATGTTATTCTATATTTGTTTTACCCTAGCTTACTTTGAGCCGAAATTGTTTTTATTATAAGCGTAGGACACTCTCTTTGTTATTTTTTGCAGTGATGAAGAAAGTGTCATCTTTTTTAAACGCAGTCTAACCTGTGATTGAATTTCAGCGACTAATGGATTGTTGTTAGTGACGCTGACGTTGCGTTCGTCACGCGACGTCAAGTCCGTCCTCAGTTCCTTGTCGAAGATACTCGAGCTCGAAGCAAAAGAACCGTTCGCAGATGCGAATGGTGAGCTTCTTTACGAGATTATTGAACGTTTGGAGGTACCATCATCCGAACGAAAACCGGACGAGGTCGAGTACCTTTGGGCAGATGGAAGGAAGAGGTCTTGTAAACACTGTGGCTGTGCTGTTCTTCCAAAACGAGGGCTTGCAAAGCTTTTGATGCGCGAAGGAAAACGTAAACAGACTGAAACTAACGATGAAACATCAACATCAGCACCTGAACCAAAGGGGCCATCTGAAGAGGTGTTCTTTTGTGGAGAAGCCTGCTACTCACAGGCTGCGCTAGTTCATCTGTTGTGCGATGTTCCGGATACACTCAGCGTAGTCAAGGTTAGCACAACGTGAAGCGGTAAAATCTAAGACTCTTTAATAATACATTGTATAAATCGGATCCATGAGGACATGTGGTGAGCTCCTGTAATCAAAAGAATACGAACGACTGATATCCGTACTTTTATGTACTTTCTGATACCTTCGATTTCAGGAGGTTCTTGGTGAACTTGTAAAACGTGTCAGCGAGCAAACACCAGTAAAACCGGTGCAACTCAGGAAGCCTTTCCTCGCGCATCGGCCTGACCCTAACAGGAAGAGCGCCAAGGGCACGAAATGGATGGTGTGGGAGCCGGGGACACGTCAAAAGCTTTTAAGCAAAAAGAATAATACCCTTGGTAAGAACAGCCCCATTTTAAAGCAATGTCGATTGATGTATGATATGTTTGAAGGTATCCACTGGTATCGAATATTAAGATAGGCAGAAAAGAGTCATCGTTATTTCAGACGATTACTCTCTGATCTTCATCTCAAATATGGGGGTTTATGTAGCATTTATGATATCTTCCGTTTTGGTTAGAAGAAATGCCTTCGTGTAGCTGCATAGTGTTTTCCAGTCTATGTCACTACCAAGTCTCTATCCTGATCTTAGTATACCGTCGAAGAGCGAGGTGGGCCGATCATGGTTCAGGTGGAGTATTTTTAGGTGCCTATAAACGTTCGTTCAACAAATCGCTTTTTCGCATCTGTGCATTGGAAGCAGAATCTGTTTCTACTCATTTGCTTTAGCCTTGCATCCCATTCAAGCAAACGTTTTCAAAATGATGCTACGTTGTCCAGTTATTGTGTTATACAGGCGAAACCTGTTGTGCTTGCTTTTTCATATTTTGCGGTAGTTAGATCCATCTAAGCGCAAATTTTTCTTATTAAAAATAGCAGGCGATTTATTAGTTATGTGTGATTTATCATACTTTAGGAGAGGATATGTAGTACATATAGTAACATCTCTAGAACTCATTGGGCTACGTATCTGTCTCAATTTGCGATATCTTCACTTGGATGTATTGATAAACTGTTTGGCTCAGTTGTTGGAACTGCGCAATGTTGTGCTTCAATCGATTTTACAAAACCGGCAAATTGATATGGTATGAATTGACGGCCATTGTCCGAGGCAATTCTAAATGAGCGTTTGAAACAATCCTAAAAAGTTATATGCAGCGAGGAAATATATTATGTAGCGCATTTACTGTATTTTAACTAATTGCTGATTGCATAATATATACTTCAGCCCCTCGGAAGTGGGTATCTACAATAATTGAATACATTTCACTATCTACCGGCCTCCCAAAATCGATATGCTTCCGTTCAGATACCTGTGTAGATTCTAGCCATTATTTATTAGTTACCTTTGCGAATCGATATCGCTTCATAATAGTTTGTCCAGTGGGCCTTATAAGTCTCTTAGTGTATCAATAAATTCTAAGCAACAGAGATCGTAATTCAAAGACATTCGAAAAAGCTAGCATCTACAAAATTGCTTTAGTTTTATCGAGACCTGGTTTTATTTTTTGAGTTCGGCTAAAAAAATCCTCTAACTTTGACCTCGGTCTTAAGATAGTGTCTCTTTTCCAATTTTACTTTTAGTCCGGATTGGTCAATCTGTCGGAAAATTTCGTAGGATCTATACAGCCTTGTTTTGTTGTAGAACCGTAGTCAACGATGTTGCCCCGTTATGATGGAATCGCTGTTATTAGTATATCAGTTTTTGCCTGAATAATTGTTTGTGTTACCTTTACAAAGGGAAGCCTATAATATGTCATTTAAAAGTTTTCTCGGATTGTTAATAATTGGCAGCCCTATTGATTTATCCATTATTTCAAGTTATCGGTATGCTTTAGCTAACTTAGTGGTAGAGGAATTTTATCCAGTTTCATAAATATACATGGTGATCGGAGAGCGGAGTAATAGGTTTCGTGATTGGTATGCAGACGGCTAGAAGGATCAGCACACAGGCTTACGTCACTATTCTTTTTTGAATTATTACAATTAAGGCCACATCTCGGTAAGAGGCATCAGTCAGGACAGCGCGAGCTACAAGCCGTTAAAATGTTCTGTCCAACTTATTCGAAATATTGTAAGAAACAGGTTTTATCTTCAAGAATACCAAATCAGTATTTGGGTTAGAGATAGACAGATGTGCTTCGGTTTGTCACTACAATTCCACGACGTTTCTTAATAATTCGTTTAGAAATAAACTCGTTCTTAATGTGGATGCCAAATGTCAATTTCAGAAGTTAATTTATTTCGAACTTTTGGGACTCTCATCATACATTGATTGTGGTCGATGACATAGCAATTGTCCCGAATCTTTTCTGCATTCAACTCTGCCTCTGTTTTAAAACGGCCTGGCCAATTTAACTGTCCCATGTCGGCATCTTTAAATGCAGAATAAAAAAACTGGGGGTTATTTTAGTCTATCAATGTCTTTCATGTGCGCAAGTCAATAATAGTAACGCTTGGTTCTGTATTTTGCCTTGGACACTGTGCCTTGCTAGTCTTTGATTTTGACAGCCTGATATATCTGTGTAAATCGTTGAATGGTGCAAATTTGAGTCTTGCCTACATAGTCATCCTAAGTTCATCATGATCTACTCTATTTATGGAACGTAGTCGATTATTCGTATGTGATTTTCTGGGTGTTTGGTTATTCATTTTCCAAAAAACGACCTTACGTATGACCTTTGTTATTGCAAAGAGGCAAAATGATTATGTTTATAGCTGCTGTCTTGCTGCTTATGACTGCTTCCACATCTCACGCGTGCTGGCAAACGTCATTCTCAACAACCATTATGCTCATTGTATCTTGATGCTTTGCTAATGCCCTTGTCGTTTATCTGGTTCAAAATGTTTCAGTTGCATAAACTGCTTAATGTGAGCATGCATTTTTTATCGTACAACTAACCATTTCATCTACTTAGTTAAAAGCTACTGATTTATTATCATTATATTTTGATTTCTTCAACCCTCGAATTTAAACAAAGCATCAGGAGAAATATGATCAAGTACAACGAACGAATATAGACGATTAACTCTGTATGCATAATTGACAAAGGTCCATGACAGGTCGTCATTTCAAACGCATTTAATGCAGTTGTTTCTTCGGCAAATAAAAGACAGATAGTTTCCAGAGAGATTTTTATCGTGTCCAACTTTCTGCTAAAGTAATTTTGGTGAGATTTCACTTCTGCGCGATAATTCTGGCTTCATCTTGTTCTTTAAGCGTTCTTCCTTCCTGATTTATGATATTTTCGTGGCGATCGTACCATTTCTCAAAATTCTGTCGGTTTGCCGAAACTTGGAATTCTGGACGTCAGGCTACTTATCACGGGATCTTCTGGCGGCACCAATCCGTGAAATCTAAGAAATATGTTCAATGTGGTTGTTCTGTGTGCCAAAATTTGTTGTAGCGTTCTTTGTAGGATATTTTGGTTTAATGCGAATTTACTACCTTACGTCGCCGGTAACTTATCTAAAAATATCTATCGATATTGAGTGCTAGGTTAAGCAGAGAAGACTTTTTTGTTGTCCAACCATTAAGATCATTACTGTCTGATTTTGATCTCTGGTATTGGGGTTGATATACTATTCATGACAAATAGTGTTGTATTAGTTATTAATAGGATTTCAATTTGATTTCCTTTAATCGCAACAATTACAGTTGTAGAGGAGGCAAACGCTCGGCTAGATGCATCTCCAATAGGTATTCGGTTAGCGGGCGTGACGGATGCCCGTGCGTGCCTACTGTGCTTGGCAGTCGGTGACGGCGCGAGCGAAGGTCCGGGCAGACTGCTCAACTTGGACACGGACCAATGGGTGCATCTCAACTGCGCGCTTTGGTCGTCCGAAGTTTATGAGACGGTGAACGGGTCACTGATGAATGTCGAAGAGGCTTGCCGTCGGGCAAAGCGTGTGCGCTGTGCACGTTGCAACCTCGTAGGGGCTAGCGTGCGCTGCTTCAAGATGAGATGTATGCAGACGTTTCATTTTGGCTGCGCACGCCGCCACTCGTGCATGTTTTTCAAGGACAAGACCATGTTGTGCCCCGCTCATCAGCCCAAGTCTCCTCAGCCCGATCTACTTCTACCGTCCGCTTCCGTGCTCCGGCGGGTCTATATCTCGCGAGACGAAGTCAAACAGGCAAGTAGCTACAAGATGAAAACTAAGAGGATTATTATTAGCCACCGCTAGAAGCCCTAGTAAGACAAGCATTATAGTTTGGTGGGGAAGAAAAGAAAAGGCCGCTGTGAAAATATTCAATTCTAGATATGCACGTCAGTGTTCTTACCCTCCGTCATCCCATTTCGGTCTGGTTTGAAGGTTGCTGCTTCTGTTCATCGTGGCGAGAATTATTACATCCGTGTGGGTAGCCTGGTATTCCAGGCTCTTGGCCAACTATTACCGCAACAGCTGCAAAATTTTCACTGCCCAAATGCTATCTACCCTTGCGGATTTCGTGTGCTGCGCTTCTATTGGCACATGCAACGACTTGGCCAACGTCAACTGTATGAATGTGTCATTAGTGAACATGAGGGTAAGCCGAAGTTCACTATTACACCCATGGGCAAAAGCGATCAAAAGGCCATCGAGGGCAGTACTCCTAAGGAGTGCTGGATGAAGGTACGTTCTTGGAATCAGCACACTCTGGTGTATCGATGTTTACATCTCGTACACGAAACATATATATATATATGGTCATCGATTGCAGATAGTCAATCGCAAATTGTGATACATTACATTAGCTCATAAAAAACACAATATCAACATCACGTTAAAAACATGACAATCTTACCGTGATTTTTACATGTATTGTTGTCCAGACGATTGCCTTGAAATTCCTCCGTAAGACTGAAATGAAAACCAAAATTTTCGATAACCTCTTACAAATCCGGCATAAACGTCAAAATTTCTTCCTGGGGCACACATATAACTTCCTAATTGTAGAAGATCTAAACTTATAGATTGCGCTTTTAAAAAACGGATAAGAAAAATCTAACGATCGCATAAAGTTGCATAAATGGGGTAGCTCAGGAGTGGTACGAACTCTCCGAGACAAATGGGGTTTACCCAACTTCCGCTTTAATAATCGCAGGGTTTCGAATACGCAATGACAGATGGTACCGCCCCCTGGAACCAAACATTGCCCACGTTTGACTCATTTACGGTTACTTTAGCTCGATAAAGTGATAAATTGTTAGTAAATAAGATTTTCGCACAATTGTATACGGCGCTTTTGTTTGTTCACCCATCCTGATATGCAGAAGTACAAAACAATTGGGGATAAGATTTTCAACACAAAAACTGGGAAAATTATTTTTCTAAGATCTCGTCGTAGGTGCTCTACGACAGATGCAGACGTATAACGCTTGGCATAGTCTACAGGTTTGAACTATTTCATGTATTCAAGTTCGTGGTGAATAGAAGCATTTTCATGCAAAGCGCTTTGCTCTATAGCGTAGGAACAGGATGTCGTATCTCTATTTCCGTTGTGGCTTTTAGGTGTTGGAACCCATAGAAAAAATGCGACTGGAGGACAAGGCTATCAAAGTGTTCTCCAAATACGTGACGGGTCACGACCTGTTCGGGCTAACGGAACCGCTTCTTCTTCGATTGATTGAGTCAATTCCGGGTGTAGATACGTTGCTTGACTATACGTTTCGCTACGGTCCTTCAATCGATTTGCCGTTAGCTGTCAATCCAAGTGGTTGTGCCCGGTCGGAACCCAAGCTCAGGACCCACTTCAAACGGTAAAATCCATCGGAAGTTATTAAAAAAATATTTGCAGTACAATGGACAGTGAACGTATTGTAAAGAGAAAACTTAGTGATAGTGCACTAGCTGATCTTTGTATAGTAGCTACTGTTGATAGATTTCAATATGGCTAAAGAGATACAAATAACAATGCAATATTTTTTCGTGCATATTTGCTTGTCGTGTTCTTACTGTTATTCTCAATGTAGATCGCATGCGTTGCTGCATTCGAGTAACGCAGTGGGTGCTGCTGGGGGCTGGGCTGGCGCAGGAGGCGGCGGAAGTTCCGCGGCTTCGGCGCTCTCGGCCTCGGTGGGGACACCCGCGTCACTCGCAATACAGCATTCGTTACTGTTGTGCTCCGATTCGCCCGGCGGACAGGGCCTTTCGCCGTCACCTGAGATGGGCTCGCCGTACTCCAAGCAGTTCGTCCATTCCAAGGCCAGTCAATACAGGCGAATGAAGACAGAGTGGCGAAGTAACGTTTTCCTAGCTCGAAGCAAGATCCAGGGTTTGGGTCTATATGCCGCCCGTGACATTGAAAAGCACACGATGGTAATAGAGTACATTGGACAGGTGATCCGAAACGAAGTGGCCAACGCCCGCGAAAAGCAGTACGAGTCTCAGAATCGAGGAATTTACATGTTCCGACTCGACGAAAATCGGGTTATTGATGCTACCCTTACGGGCGGCCTAGCGAGGTAAAAGAAGAACTGTCACAGTAGGATGTTAAAAACATTTACTATAGTTGTTCGATAAGTTCTCGCCGTCCTTATGGATTGCTTTCCTTTTTCCATTTTTTTGTGAATAGATGTAATATATGTTAAAACGTTCTTAATTGGGTTACAAGCGTGTGGTATTATTTGTATGATATCAAGAGCTTAGTTTAAATGTGTGCTCCAAGAATGAATAATTGGAGAAGAAAATTTTCTGCTAAAATTAAGAAGCAGTAATTCAGAACAGTAATTCTCCGGATAGAAAATCCGTAGACGGAAAGAGCTTCGTCTAACAATCATCAGTCGTTAAATTTGGCGCAAAATGGTTTTCGTTGAACTCGAAAAATTAAGCGAAGTGTATCGTTTAGATTTAAGATGCTATTTTTTTTTCCATTTTTTACGACATATACTTTTATGTTATACTCTCAGCAATAAAATTTTCCACTATACACATCATATAGCTACCAAGTTGTATCATAACTTCCTTTGTTTAAAGGTGGGCCAAAAAGTTTGATTGTTCAGATAAAGTTGCTGAGTGTTATTAAGAGCACTGGTTTTTCTTGGCTACTAGGATACAGTTGGGATAGGAAGTAATGCATATAAAGTAATTTGTTGGCTAATTTCGCGTAAGCACTTTTAAAGTGGTGGAAAAAGGTTAGCATGTATTAGATTAATTATTATAGTTAACTGTAAAACCAGCTTAATTCATCCGTTTATGTACCAATGACTTGCGTGCATCTGATCACTTGCGTTGTCCGGCCCTTGATGCATTGACTTGTAATAGCAAGTCTGAAAGGACCCTACTGTACGCCTGATTATTTCAATTTTTTTTTTTCATACGATTAAGCAAATATTAATAACTAATAGACTAATTTTGAGTGTTATTTAATCTTGTCTTTCTGCAGATATGTGAATCACAGCTGCAATCCAAACTGTGTCACTGAGGTGGTGGACGTAGACAAGGATCAGAAGATTCTGATTATAGCTAAACGGCGAATTGCCCGTGGCGAAGAGCTCTCTTACGACTACAAGTTCGATTTTGAGGATGACCAGCACAAGATAGCCTGCCTATGTGGTGCCCCCAATTGTAAAAAGTGGATGAATTAGAAGAAAGACGTGAACGATAAAGAATATATATATATATATATATATAGCCGATGAATAATATAGAAAGGTACACTTAGACACAACAGAAACTTGTTAACAGGAAAGAAGTTAGAGATACACTCACACAAGCACACCCTATACAATTCTGTACAACTTTGCAATAGATTCAATATTATGCTGTCGGTTCAATGAGACAAAACTCACAATTCCTTTTGCCACAACAGAAACAACAATAATAACGTGTGTAACAACAATAATTATTACTGCTATTACGTTTTCCCATGCATTGCTACTGGTGCTCCCGCATTGCCCGGCTGCCATGTATATACAGTGGTGGTACAGTGCACAAACACTGATGGATATTATAGAAAAATACATATTGATGTTGTTATTATTATTATTATTATTATTATTAAAGCGTCAATTTCGACCGCAGATGATCTTGTGATCCATTAATCGCTGGTGTATTTGGTTTCGCAAATGTTAATGTTGCTCAGAGAAGCGATCATATTTGGTCAACAAAGGAAGCAAACGACCACCGAGAGAGAATACCCTCGATTTCAATTCTACACCTACTCGAAATAAAACCGGCAGGTAGGTGAAAGGTATTAGAAGATCCTCAAATATCGATAAACGACATTTTTGTAATGAGTATAATAAGGCAACGGGTAACGGGCGACTGGTTGACAAAGGGGGCGCAAACGAAACGTAAACGAAAAACATGTTACGCCAGCAGCAGCGGTAGCACATGCATAATAAAGAACCGAAAATCATCGTTAGATTTTTGTTATACATTGTAATCATTGTACCATCGACATTGTAACTAAGCAACATTAGCTATGCGTGAATTGGGCCCTAGGTGTTACTTTCATTCGGGGCCTGTAGTTGAATTGGTAACAAATTAATTAACTAACTAGTATTTATTATAGTTATTGAAAGCAAACACACAAGTCAGATTAGTTTTATTACTATTACTATTGCTACGATTTCTGTAACAGAAGACAGCCATTATTCATGTACGACAAATACTATATGAAAGGAAATATAACGTTGATACTAGACATTAGTGTCATCGTCGTGGTAAATGTAATAGTTCTAAAAGTTGCATTGATGCTCTACGGCTGATACAAATAAACATAGAGACACGCGCAACTTTGAAAACAGATGGAATCGGCGGATGCGTGACTGGAGAAAAACAGACAACAATAGGAAGAACGCAAACAGACGACACATGCAAAGAAACATAAAACCCGATGGAACCTAGAAAGGTGAAATCGAATTCATTTAAGTGTGTGAAGTATAATACAGGTAATAATGAAAATATGAATAGAAGTGATCGACACTAAAGATGGACTATAAAAAGAATAGTAAGAATAACGGTAATAACAATGATAATGATGACTGGAAGAAACCTTGCAAACAAAACACAAAACAAGCAAAACGTGAGGAAGACTCGAAAGAATGAAAATGAGTAAACTAAGTATGATTGGTGACACTGGTATTATGATTATAAATATCAATGAATTAATATTGTTGTCAACTATATATTGTGTATAAATGCGACTGTGTATAGAAACGAAATGACAATAGTAATAATAATAAACAATATAATAACTGTCTATGGAAAACAATGTCGCAGATGGTGATGATATGATATCATATGCTTGTATGAGCGACACAAAAGGAAGCAAGAAAGGATGCTCTTCTTTTGGATGATATATAATTATATATAGATCCATAGGTACACAATTAAGTATATATAGATAAAATCGCCTACAAACAAATTGATTGTAGGCTTCCCCGTTTTTCGCTGCGCGATACAAAATAATAAGAAAATCATTGCGAGTTCCAAAAAAATAGGATAAAAAGAGAGAAAGAAGCAAATGAATACACATCATAAATCGGAATTTAAAGCTAACTCGTGGTTTAAAGTATAAGACAAAATGGCACGGCTAGAAAAAAAAACCATATTCGATGCTTTCATATAAAATAACCCATGCATCCCAGCTTGAGTGAATTTCACTAGAAATATGAAAAAAAAATATTAATACGCCCATTTTACTGACTAGGATGGTTATGTTGCAACTGAATGGTCTTAAATTGTGCCCGCCCAGCATTACATTTCACTTGGAATTAATTGTTATTAAGGAACCTGTAACATGCCGTGTAACATGCACACAAACAAAAACGATGACAAGCATGCGTAAACGAAACCAACTAGATTTTTAAATTTTTAAATCTGGATCGTAAACTGTTTGAAATGTTGTGAGTATCAAAATAGCGTCAATCCTGAATTTGAGGGCTTCACGTATCTGCATAACTTCACACCTTGCAGTCGATTGCTAGTTGAATCGATAGCTGTCTAGTGTTTCTTGGTGAGGTGCACGTGCAAGCAAATTGCCCTAGACTAGTTTACAGCGGACCTGTTTCTGATATTATTTCACCTGCATGAGATATCTGTACAGGCACCTTATAGTGGGGAACCTTTTATCTCAAACAAGATTGTTGAACGGACGGCTGACATTGAGGTACTAGAGCGAAATTGCACCCCGAAATCAATAAAACAAAACATAGTTTCATTAAACGCTACCAAACTGGGGCTATTGAGTTTTTAAATGTTTGAAAGCTACCTTCATACGAATTACATTATTTGTGTCTATCAAAGCTAGCTAATTCCAGTTCTATTATAAATTCAAGCCCTGTCCCAGTTTCAAATGGTTTGTGTCAGAAGATGTTTTTTTCGTCTGCTATTTCTTGATGGTCTTGTTGTTTCTTCATTATTTTGCTGGTTGTTCTCATCATTGTATTCTAATCTGTACTGCTCCTTACGAAACGTATTAATGTATTATTGCGTTAGTTTCACTCATCTGGATTATTGTTATTATAGCCTACGCTAACACCACCAACATAAATAGAAATCACTTTTAGGCATATTCACGTATTCATCTACAAACGAACACGAAAACACAAACTCATATATGATCCAACAAAAATAATTGGATCTACTAGCTGAAAATAAAGTGATTCATCGTCGAAAGAGAGCAATGAGGTTCAGTACATTTCATCTACCTTTTCATTGAGCAGCCTCTTATATATATATATATATAAATATATATATATATATATATATATATACTATGTAAGATATTAAAACTACCTATTTGCAATAATAACAATAAATAGATATAAGGTATCGCACAACCGTGTGTGTTTTTACTTATTTAGAAACACTTTAGTGCTTAATTGAGCTGGAAAATGAAGAACTATCTCCACTCATCTAGTGCGACGTCAGGTTAATCCTGCAATTAATCCTAATGCTTCTAGCTAGTTTGTTGAGAAGGCATAATATCTCCCTTAAATAACAGTATGGCTGTATTTTTAGAAACGTTATCAATAACGTCTTATATCATGCATGAATAATGTAAGAAATTATTTGCTGGTGTAGGTTCATAAGTCGCTACAGCTTTATACTAAAAAAGACGAAACGATCCAAACAGATAGAAAAACTACAATTTATTTTAGGGAATATGACCTCTTCGTAAGAACTACTGAGTTCTAAATCCAGTCACAGGAAGCATCAGCTACGAAATTGAGAATGTGAAACCAAATGAGTGAAAACCATAACGTGGCGTCGTCCATTACCTTTCGTAGTGTTTCAGATTCTTACGAATTGTTTTTTCTCGATTCACAAGCATCTTGCGTATTTCCAGGGTGTGCTGTTTTTCACTACCACATCTGCCGATCTGCAAGGTATATTGCTTAAACGAGGATACAGAAACGGGTCAATGAATTAATTCGCACAGCCGACTGTATATCGCTGAAACATTGCTGGTGCCATTAGAGTGAAAGCGAACTTGCAAAGCTATTATAGTTCATGAGTATAACTTCAGTAAGCAATGACAGTGGTGAGCTGTAATTTGCAATAATCAGGTTACGTTTAAAAACATAGGAAGACTACTAAGTGCTAGTTGAAATATTGTGGAGTAGACTATTTGATTTCTGACTAGAAAACGATTGATACCAGAGCTGATGTATTTCGATAAAATACTGTAGTATCAGTAAAATATCAGTCCGTTAAGGAGACAACGGGATAACACCCTGCCTCGAAGAGTTTGGCAATGACGCTATATATTTATATCCACTTTTGGCTATAACCTGAATGATAACTGAGACCAGCTTAAGAAGTATAGTGTGACAAGCAAATAATGTCAGTACGAGTTGTTATGTGTAACATATTTATCGGATCCGAAGTGAGAAAGTTAGCAGTGACACGTATTCGGATTGCTTAGAAAAAGATTTTACAAGTGCACAATTTACTGAACTTTCAATAATAAAGTTAATTCAACAATCTAATGTCTTGAGTCTTTGTGAGAAATCCTGCTGGATAAATTGATTTAAGAGGCATTGATCGAAGGAGTATAATGCACGAAGTGTTGATCTAGTTCGAAATATAATAGTTCGAAAATGAAAACCAGGATGGAGCCTCGAATCTATTTGAAATACCTGAATCGCCCGATCAGAATATCCCGGCAGCGTATACTACATGAGACCGTTATATCTATAACAAGGATTATACGTAACGTCTCTGCTTGGTTACTTGAGTATCTTGAGGTGGTTCTGAATCTTGCTGAGGGGTTTCGATTTTCTATAGTCTAGGTGATTCAAAACTTTACGTACGTTCGAGACTGCGACTACTAATTCTTGATAGTAGATTAGAAGAATGCTGTCTGTGAGGCAACTGATGTTTGTTTGATATACTAGTGAGAAAACATAAACAAAAAAGAGATAAGGCTCAAATTACTCCATTTAGTTAGTATGTGTTTAATATATAAACAGATGTTTCTAGTTTTATGTCCAGTATTACAATTAGGTATTGCTTCAGACAGCGGCTGCTCTAAACCTAAACTTGTAACCACCTTTTATTGCAACTTAAGAATAACACATATCTATCTATCAAATAGTGTGTCATTTGTTTAGTCATAGAAGATGACTGAGTCATTAGATCCGGATCTCTATAACACATCCAACGGGCGCATAGGATAATGTGAAATACGCTTATATTTGGTATCCAGAAACAACTTCTTGTTTAGACTATCAGACCCACACAGATTCGTGTTCGCTAGATTACTTAATTCTGCAGTATAAGTACGTGCAGTATTTTGACGCAGTTAAGTTCAGCACTAACCTATGTAGACCAAACACACACGGTTCAAACTCGATGCTTTTTTGCCTACTTCTAACACTGACATTAAGAGCAAATGTTTTACACTTTAGGTAATTTAAATCAGTCCCAATGAAGTATCATAAACATCTCCTGCCATATAGGACATATATATAACGGTAAGCTCCATCGACTCCGAGACACGTTAAGAGGATATAGATAACGTTCCAATCGAAAACCATGCCGTTTCCAAGAATACGCTATCATCGAGTAGATACACATTGTATAAAAATATACACATTAATGCCTTCTGTAAACAAACAATATACTTAGACGGTTATGTTTCCTAGTGATGAAATTTACTTATCATCCAACGCGCGTTTATTATATACCACAGAATTACCCATATTGCATAATAGGTCTGGATTCAAATTATCTAATGCAGAAAGATGCTCCTGTTAACCAAGCGTTGTTTCTATAACCTGTGTGATAAAAACATTATGATTGGTTTGCAGTTAAAAAAATACGTTTCCTCAAGTTGTGCTGCTTCAAAGCAGCTAAATTTAAATCTAGAAGAAACGTTAAATAGCTACTTGTTGCCAGAATTAAAATTTTTGGACTCGCGAGCAGGGTTCACCTATTTTCTAGCGACGTGAAGTTCACCGTATGGAGTACTGATTCAACCGCTCTAGATAGACAACAGAATATACAAACAGTCACTCTTAAGAATAGGTAAACAGAGCCTTCAGGTTTTTAGCTTCCATTTTCGTGGCACTTCTTCAACAAGGCTTCCAAGAAAGGAGCAAGCTTGACAAACGTCTAACGATCGAAACTTCTTTATAACTTAAAAAAATAGGATCCTACATGCGTTAAAATGCAGATGATTAGTACAATGGAACTACGTTGAAATACAGAGATCTAAAGCTCTCTATCGCCTCATCTGCAGCCAATTAAAAATTACATCACTCTATATAATATGGGTTTCTGCTTGACTAGAAAACAATGATAACTAATAGATATAATTATTCAGTCCAGCAATCCCTTGACGATGCGAAATAGAAGTGACCAGCTGTATGAGAAGCTATCTGGAACATACAGCTTTTTGTCTTGTAACGCACTCTGTTATTCCTTATGTGTAAACAAGTGCTCGCATTTACGTTTTCGCATAAGCATGCAGCTTGCTTGCACAAAAATGTATAATTGATCACTCTTATCGTAAGCAAAATGCCCATAAGCATGTACGTGCACGAAGCTTTCATTTTATTGTTCTTGCAACAAAAGAATTTTAGAAGCAGAAAGATAAGGCTGTGATGAACTTGACGGCGCATTCATGCAGTGACAGGTGATAGACGGTGGATTGATAAAGATGCCCGCATAGACAGTATCAGCAGGGAAGTTTAGACACTGAGAATAAATGACCTCAAACACAATCTGGCACTTTTCTCATCGACTTTATTCAACTGCTTTTATTTTTTATTGAAACCTTTGTTCTTTTTCGGCTTCTCCATGAAGTGGCTTAATTGTGTTGGGGTTTCATTGTGACGGCTCAAACGTACCACCGTCACGTAATCTATCTATTCTGTGTAAGCGTGTGGTGTGTGTGCAAATCTGTGAAGCTTCTATCTGGGTGCTTCCTATCGCAGTGTGTGGTTAAGGAGAACGCACTTACGTGAGTGATCATTCATCGGGGTTTCTTTCGCTAAAGGTCCTCCAGCGATAGAGGGTAAACAAGCAACATGGCGGTCACCAGTCATAATGTCTAAATATAATCGAATAGTTCTCCTGTAGTGCTTTATTTGTGCTATTGCTGCGTCCGCTGGGACTCCTCTGAATGTCATTGTGTTATGTTATGAATAGATGGCCGGACTGCCGTCCTATAGTGATAGGGACTCTAGCGGAAAAGTTCGCTTTCTTTTTTTTCTTGTTAATAATGCTGTACGCTGGTGGTTGTGGTGGTGGTCGTGTGCTGCTGCTGCTGCTGCTGCTGCCGCTGCCGCGGGCGGTGACGATATTGCTGCTGATGGTGGTGTCATAGAGCCGCGATGATCGTGCTGCTCCTCGATTCCGATGGTGGTAAAGTTTTGCTGTTGTATCAACAGCCAGTACAACTAAGGAGAACGACTGCTGCTGTTGCTGCTAAGTCGTTTCCAGCTGATAAACGAAGCAGCAGAATTGCTGGAGGCAACTAGTTCATAGGGGGTCAACCAGTGTGGCTGGCACACTCGTTCATTTTTTCGCGCTTTCTCTCGCCGTAGCCACTAGCGGTAACGGTAGCGGCAATCGCCGTTTATCCAGAAAACACCAATCACAACAACTGGAGGAGGAGAGTGCTGGACAGTAAATGACAAAGAAAGGGAGGCACTAAGTGCTGCTGCTGCCCTCGGCTTACCGCTGGATACTGGCGGGCTGGTTGGCTGCTATTGTTACTACCACTACCACAATTAGTAGCTGCGACGGCAACAGTGATTGGGCGCAGGTAGAGGCAGACGGACGGACGGACGGACGGACGTACGGACAGACAGACAGACAGACAGACAGACAGACAGACAGACAGACAGACACGCACGCACGCACGCATAGAAGAACAAGAAAAAAACAGGCTAGAGAAAGAGAAGAGCAAGTGACCCGGCGCTATCGGCCCGTGTGCCGCCGTGTATATTACAGAGCAACAAAACAGCAGCAGCTGCGGTGAGCCGCTGTGCGTTGAGTGTCTCCGTTCGCCCGTATGTTGTGCTGCTGCGTCTGCTGCTGCTGTGCCGGGTGCTGTGCTGCTGTTTATGCTGTTGTAGTGGTTGCTTCTGCTGCGGCCGCTGATGCTGCTGCTGCTGCTGCTGTGAGTGAGCTGCTAGTTGAGCAGAGGCAGGGAAGCAAACTAGCTGCCACTGTTACGACGACGACTAGTGCTACTCCAGGCAGGCAGCAGGCAAGAATTGTTCATGTGGTCGACTAGGTGGATGGGTCGGTCGGTTGATCGGTCCGGTGATGATCGGGCTGCTTGTGTAAAGTGTACAGTATGAAATTGTAGTAATTATGTAGTGTGGTTTGTTGCTGACGACGACGGAATACCGTCCAAATTTTAATGAGTTTTTAGCCAACTGAGGAAAAGTGAGGAAAGTTCAGTGTTTATTATTGAGTTCACCAGCATCACCGCTACAATCGTCGTTACCATCGCTGCTCTTGCAGCGGCTGCTGCTACTGCTGGTCTTGGTGCCTACATGAATGACTACTGCGATAGCTATTAAGATTGAGACTTAGTAGTGTGTCAACTAGTTCGCTGAGGGCATGTGTATCCGTGTGCCTGTGAGTTCCGCTAGTAGCCCGTTGATGGTACTCGACTGATGGGCTTATTGTTGTTGTTGTTGTTGTTGTTGTTGTTGTTATTGTTGTTGTTACGCTGGTGTGCTTAAAACTAGTTGAACTGTGACTGTGTCAGCAAGCTCTAGCCCCAGCCAATCGGAGGGCTTGAAGAAGCACCCGACAAAAATCATCGTGTCTCATTCTACCCTGTGTCCACCACTGCTCCGTCCTCCGCCTTTGGCGACTGGGCGGTAGCGAGCGATGCCCGAAAGGCGGCCACAGATTCTCGTCGCCACCGCCACCGCCACCGCCACCGCCCCAACGACTCTGTGCCCCTCGACAACAACTAAACCCGTGCTACTCCCGTTGCTGTTGTCGTTGTTATTGTCAGCGTCGTTGACGTTTTTGTGGCCGCCGCTGTACTTGAGTATTGTCACTGTCGTAGCCATAGCCGTCACGCTCACGGACATTACGATTACTATTAGTGCCATTATTAGCACGTCGTTATTCGACCAACGGAAACAGGAAACAACTACCATCCTTGTTCAAAATCTGAATCGTCGCCAGCAGCAGCAGATTCAACAACAGCAGCGGTTCGAAACAACAGTTCCCAATACCGATCATACCGTTCACAGCTGCTACTGCGGTCGCTGGGGTAGGTATTGTTGTTGTAGTTGTCGCTGCTCCTCCTACCTTCATAGTAGTTCTAGGCAACCCCAATTGCCCCCGTAGCTGATTGGCCTTGCCGTGCCCTTGTGCTTATCATGGAAAGACTACGGTTAGGCTCGTTTAGCAAGGGTGACCACCTGGCTCGTCGTAGCATGTCCCATGTTATGACGGCGCCGACGGTAGCTGAGATGCCCGCCGAGGCACCGCAGGCCCAAGCGTCTCGGTGTGTCATCGTGCAACGCGATGAACGAGGCTACGGGCTCACGGTGTCTGGGGATAACCCTGTTTTCGTACAGGACGTCAGACCGGGCGGTGCTGCTGCCCGTGCCGGGGTCCAGGAGGGTGACCAAATCCAAAAAGTCAACGGGACTTTAGTAACTAGTTATAATCATCAGGAAGTTGTACAGCTTATCCGTAGCGGACAATATGTGGCGCTGACTTTAATTGGGCCCTCACCAGGCCAGCATCCTCCGATGCAGTCAGCCCGCCCATTTCCAAGTTTGTCACGGGGCACGAGCTTCATACTCGTTCAGGGTAGTCTGACCCCAAATCAGACGCGAAGTACAACTGGCCAGAAAAAGGACGATGCGCGGGACCGTATCACAGGTCCTCAGCCAGTTGACGCCGACGTGATGGCGCAATGTAACAATACCACTCTACAGACGATACAGCGAATGCTAAGCGAGAGCGTACGGCAGAGGCAGCAGCTACTGAATAAGATGAGTGAAGGCGGTGTTGGCGGAGATAACAATGAACGGCTGCGCACCGACCTGGAAAACGTTCAACGCACAATTGAAAAGCTGGAAAAGCAAATGCAACAAATGCGGCGTTCCCAAGGATCAAAAGCTGCGGCCACAACACCACCGCCCTGCAGTAGTATGCCGTCTCGTGAAGCGACCCCTGACCTAGGAAAACAGCCTCCGCGACGCGCGAAAAGTAGTGGAACGCCAGGTAGAAGCATGACAAGTTCTGCTTCGATGGAAAACATACCTATTTCGCCATCTCACTCTGGCAATCCACACACACTTTCTCTTAGCACCCCTCCTGCAAGGGCTCAGCTGCTCGGTAATCACCACAGACAGCGATCGTCGCCCGACTCCCTAATCTACAGGAGCCCCTGTGAGGAGGGATCGACTATGGGCCCGTGGACGCCGTGCTCGGGGGGCGTGACGTCTGCAGGCGTCACTGCGAGCACGGGACAATTGATCGTTCCGGACCTAGTAAAACCTCCTCTCGGGGAGCCAGCAGATGTGGGGGGCACGCCGAATGAGGCTTACGAATATGACACTGATGATAGCTCACCACTGCTGCAGTCAAATACGAAGCCAATGGCCAATCGACCGCTGCCTCCCTTACCTCAAACCGGTATCACTTGCTGCGATCCAAATGACGGTCGAGCGCCATTTGAGCATCAGGATTCGACAGAAAGTGATGCCGGCCTAAATCTTTTCGCACCTGATCAGAGTGGGTTTACGACGCTTGGTGAAGCTGGAGCTCTGCCTGGCCTAGGTGAATCACTTCTTAAAGGCTGGAAAGTGCTGCGCCAACCAATTGAAGTAGCCATGTTTTTACACTACCTTCTGCAAAATAACATGAATCCAGCGCCATTTCTGTTTTACATCATCGTCGAACAGTACAAAAGTGGCAAACAGCACGACATGTCCAAGTGGGCTTACGAGATCACGTCAACATTTCTTGCGCCGAACGCCCCGTTGTGCATTGATCCGACATTAGATGACGACGTTCTTCAAACGATTGACACTTACATGAGGCTGATCGATGAGGGTTCAACCGTCACGGAAACAGAACTGAGAGAAATATTCGTCCGCGCACGAATGGCAGCCACCATACACCTCAAGCCGCAGCTCGAGGAGTTTCAACGGGATGTCGAGTCCAAAACCTGCGACTATCATCACGGCATCACCGAGTGTGATCATGGAGATACTATCAAGGACTGGGAAACGATATTGTTGGCGCTTTGCAAGACAAAATATCCGCTGCAGGACCAAGTCGATACTTTACCCAATCAGACCGGCGCCATGTTATCAGCTATAGCCACTGTACTCAAGCTGACTGTCGTTAAGACGGAGGCAGGGTTGAAGGTCCTGGAACATATTCCCACCTTTGTCTCAAAGGAGAAGACTCGTAATAAGCTTAATCTGTTTCCACCGCGCGCCAAAAAGCCTGTTGTCATAGCGATACTTGGCCATAGCTTTCAGGGTCAACATTATAATCGAGTGATGCATTGCAGCGTATGCCAAGATATCTTGTGGGGCGTAGGCGATCAGGGCCTTCAGTGCAGTAATTGCGATATGAATATACATAAGCAGTGCCACAAAAATGTTGACGAGAACTGCGTAGGCGAAGGAACTCGCGGTAAAAAAGCGACTCGTCGGCCCACAACTGGAAGCTTGTTTCGCAAAGATGATAACGACTCGGCAACCGAACTTGACAAACTGTCTGGCAGCTCTGGAGGTTCACCGCTGTCCACGTCTCGAGCCCCTGTGGGACGCTCCGAAAGCTTCCGTCAAAGAAGGGAAAGCAGAAACACATTACGAAAGCGCTCCGACCCGAACATACCACGGTCGAAATCAGATGTCGATGCCGACGACAAACCCCGTATGGACAAGATGGTGCACTCGGACAGTGACATGGATTGTGATGATGAACTACCTAAATGGGAAGACCTTGTCGGTTTCGAGACAGTTCGACAGCTTAAACCCAAGGAAAAGAAGCGACAAGACGTACTGAATGAATTGTTTCACACAGAGCGCCTTCATGTTCGAAAGTTGAAGATTCTTTCTACAGTCTATTACGAACCTCTCATGAAACTCCTCGATCAGAGTCTATTAGGCAAACTTTTTCCAAATCTTCATGAGCTCATTCAAATTCATTCTGAGCTGAACCAGAAGATGAAGTTTAAAAGAAAGCAGGAACCAATTGTCGGTAATATGGGCCCTATAATGCTTGAGTTCTTCACCGGAGAAGGTGGATCAAGACTAGAACTGGCTATTGCAACATTTTGTAAAGATCAAACAACAGCACTTGACGAACTTAAAGCCAAACAGAAGAAAGACCCAAAACTGCAACAATTTTTGGCGGAGGCGTCCATGAAAAAAGAATGCGCAAAATTACACCTCAAAGAGATCATTGCCACTACACATCAAAGACTTACTAAGTATCCCCTATTGCTCGACCAAGTGTTAAGGTATACACAACCGGGAGAAGAGTACGACCAAATTAATATGGCCCGAGAGAGCTCAAAGAGAATCCTCGCCAAAGTCAATCGGACCATAGGCGAAATAGCCAACCAGAACCGAGTGCGTGAGGTCGAAAAGCATTTAGAAGTTTGGCCACCAAAGGAAAAAAATACCTACAGTGACGAGCGCTTTAAGGACGACAAGCGAACTGACGAGAGCGGCGGAAAAAAGAAAGAAAAGCAGCAGAAAATAGAAGTCCATCCACTATTTTCTGATCCGACGCTTTCGAAACACAAGCTTATTCATGAAGGCGTGCTGGAGTGGAAGCTAACTAAATCGAAATCAATAGAAATCACGGCTATGCTGTTTGATGACTTCCTGATCCTCCTCCAAAAGCAGGACGACAAGTACCACTTACGCTATCATACGCGAGAACTATCTGAGGAGACGTCCGCCTTTACTCCGCCAGTCATTGACTTCCCGCGGCAAAATTGGTCCAAAATAATCAATATTCGCGATGTTGCGACTAATAAAATGGGATTCTTTCTCGTTGATATCAGCACATCAAACATCTACGAATTTGTGGCACATTCGGTAAGCGACAAAAATAAGTGGCTTGACAGGATTGTGAATCGGGAGCAATATCTCCAGGAGGAAACGGAACCACCACTAATATTTCCTTCAACGACTACTACCGCCACGGGAGATGAATCTAAAGATACACGGAAACCCATCATTCGAAGCCAAGACGAAGACCGTGTCTATCAGATCCTCGAGGAAAAGCCCATGCAGAATTATAGAGACGCAGTGATGGAAGAACCGCCAGTGAGCCAACAACTGGAGACTGCGCAGCCTGTGATCACGCTTCCAGCGCAATTGCAGCGTATTGATAATGAAATCCATCGACTTCTGGCTGAAAAGGCGGCCCTCATTGCAGAGATGATGGGTTCACCTACAGAGCAGCTACTTCCAGATATCACTGAAGAGTCCGAAGCTGCGCGAGATCCACTGGGCCTAATCGCCGATATTTTCACGTGCACCCGTGAACTACAAGCCGTCATTAACAAGGGGCTAAGTGCACCCGAACCCGGTCCGGGAGAGGCCGTTGCAGTCGACAAGTTGCTTTCAGCCAAGTGCCCTAATATGCCCTGCATTCCAGTGAATAACGTCCTTGAACCTTGTCAGCGTCTATACGGCAATTGTATGGCACTCTCTCAAGGAATAGGGCTCTTTGATCGGAAAGCTCTCCTAGCTGGCACTAGGCCACAAACAAACTTCGATCAAGTCGTGTCTGACCAACCAGAGCAGTTTGAATCTTCAACGTTGTTAACGCAACACTTTATTGGGAACAGCTATGAAACTCATGTCAGTCCCGACCAAATTTATGCTAACTTGAGTCCGAACAACAATCCCACTGAATCGGCTGATGATTCTAACAACAACGCTAACGCCGACAGTAGCAATGATCTACAACAACAACAAGTAGAAACCATCGATCCTGTGTCCTCTGAGTCAATTAATGAAGTGGAGTAAATGACGATGCATAACACAACAAAAGAAGCAACAGCGCAAAAGTTCACAACAATCCATAATTCGGACTTAAATGTCACTTTTTCAGGACTGATAAAGGGTTCTCTGGGTCAAGTGGGTTGTTCAGTACCCAACGTGACGGCCAACAGAGATAGGTTAAAAACCTAGGCCGGAGAAACAGTTTGACATTAGCGCGATGACTTAAGTGGCGATCATGGGGAGGCATCGACAAACAACCACAGGATTTCCTGAACTAACGTCTGCGCTTTTTTAGCAGTCAACAGTCATCTCGTGAAACCTTCAAAACTACCAGAGGCCATCAGACATATCGGAACTCCCCATTTTCACTCTGCAATGAATTGGTCTTTTTAACGACATCCCATGTCTGCATAAATATGATATCGTAGACGACCCATATTTATTAATGAGTACATATCGCACATGACTGCTAGCTATTCGGCAAATGATGGGCTCGAATCCCTTGGCATAATGATAAGCAACAATGAACCTGTCTTCAAAGTTCGAATCAAGTAAACAGGGGCGACACAAAACGCTGCGCCGTATAGGTAGAGTAGCCTTCATCGAGCAGTGTAGTTATATATGTAAGCTTGTTGTCATTTAACTCCTGGAAATATATTTTAACTTCGATAGAAATGGTGCGATAACCTCACGTCCCTGGGCACATATATTAGCAGTTCAGATTACTTGAAATCACTGTTGTGGTGGAACTGAACTGGAGAGTAACGGCAACGAGTGTCTACTGCTTTTAGCGCATTTAGTCTGGTACCCTGCGGGGATAATGTATTAATATCAAGCTATCTAGTAACTGTCAACGTCTTATCTCGGTGCCAAAGTGTTGCAATGCTACCATACCTGATCGAATGACGTGCCTCTTCCACACCTAATAGCAGAATGGAGTGGTTTTAGCCAACTGTTCTATGCCCTAGATGTGCCTTTAAACCTTGTCCAATGTGCCTTCAATGAGAAAGCTGGCAACACAGGTGTCAGGTTTTGTCTCGGACAAAACACTTTTTTGTCCACCTGCCTCACTTACCACGCTGCAACTATGTCTTATTATGTGAAAGAGACCATAGTTCACATAAGTACACAGACTTAGGTCTCTTTTTTGTAGGTTAGGAACCGGACAAGCCAGAGTCATCTGGCCGCTTTGTAGACAGATTCTCGTTTTGTGATTTTCTAATTGTTCTTTTGTTGGCAGGACCCCTCCGTCTTCATACTCCGTTTACTAGTACTAGCTGCTGTGAATCAACTAAACTATAATATTTCGAGGCGCCTACGTGACAGTCAGTGGGTGCTACCTGTTGTTACATATAAATAATATTAACATTAAATTTTTTATTACATAGTGGTCATGTAAAATATTTTCACACGGGGTGTGCCCTTCAATCTATATAAATATATATAGATACAGAAGTTATTATTGAATAGGAAGAAACACGTAGTGAGGGACGTGCGGGTGCGGGTGACGTTACATGCCTAAGCTGGGTCCAGTTTTAGGTAGACACTGAACGGTTCTTCTTTATTACACCAATCATTTAGAACTATTTTGATGATTGGACGACATATTCGCCACTTGCGACAAAAGATGAAAAAAGAGGCGAGAAGGAGACGACGACGGTGGCGGCTATCCTTCAATCTGAACTGACCGCCTGACCATATTCTATTCGTTGTACAACTCTGACGAATGACAACGATGGTTATGAGAATGTTGATGAGAAGTCTTCTATGTGCACACAAATCACGTTTATTCATTATGACCAGCAAGGGATTATCGGAAAACCCTACGGTATTTATTTGTATCGTGGATATATATGTATATGTACGTATGTCTGTGCTGGGCAACTTTACTTGGACAAAAAATATAACGACGTGCTTTTAGCATTCAAACCGAAAGGGTAAAACCGCAGATGCAGTTCTAACCTAAAGAGTATCTTCATAACGAAGCAGGAGGCGGTGGGCGGACTAGACCGAAGGAAAGAGAAGCAACGGTGCGAAAGCCGACAGACCAAAGTGGCCGAAGGGGCGTAATTCTTTCAGAATAGTCGAATCGAATGGGAAAAGAAAAGCATATAGGGCAGCGAACCAAGTTGAGGCACTGCTGTAGCAATTGGGAGTATTTTAAGCACTTCGAAGCAAATACATTTTTCTATTTATTTTTTATCTATATATATGTTCTATCTATATATGTTTTACGACAAAAACCGCTAAGAGATGCACTGATTGCGGATCGTAGATGCGATGTAAGAAGGAAGTCTAGTGAAACCCACGTTGAATCATCGGTCAATTACGGGAATCGCGGAAAGAAGCGAGAGAAGACACGTCGAAAACGGAAGCTGGACGAAGCGCCCTCTCCACTGGTCCTCCCTCCCTCCCTCTCGCGTTATGGCTGTCGCACACTCTAACCGATCGATGACGATGTTGTGCACGCCTCGTGGTTTCATCATCGCCACCACTACCGTTAGGACTTCTATAGCTATTACAATTATTACTGATATTATATTGTTGCTACTCTGTAAACTGTTAACAAAAATTGACCGAAGTGCAAAATACCTGGACCAGAAGGACGAACGATTTTGTTTGCAAGTTAACGAGAGACAATCATGTCTCAGAATAGGAATTAAAGCCTTAAACTAAGCGAGTGGAGCGTCAACGACACTCAATGGCTATATTACGATATCTTTTATATATTATGAAACAAATGAACGATGAAATTGTTAGATAGCATCGTCGTGTATAAAGTTCATATTTAAAAAAAGAAAAACAATAGAGTGACGATTATGGGGATACTGATCATGACCATATCTATAAAAAAGAAACAGAACTGTCTGATATTTGATAATTGCTGAATGCTATTATTATTAATATTATTTACAACGAAGACGCGAAGGGTGACTGTAATTAGCAAAATAGGTAGCACTCCTCAGTGGTCGAAGACGGGAAATGCGGTACGCGAAGGCAGTTCAATGGAATAACAAGAACATGATGTAGAAGGTATTGTCATTTAGAAGGATGTAAGGGTGATAGGCCTCAATAGGCCCGATGGAGGCGGTATCGATAACAACGACCATATCAATAGAAAATAAAACAGGATGTTCAAGAAGGGATTCATTACGGAATCGTTTTTGCTCTAATAGTAAATTATGATTATGAAGTGGTAACAATTGACAAAACCAGGGAACACGGCGAAGGATCAGGAGCAGAATTCAGTGGTAGTAAGTAAAATTAAGCTGGAAAACGAGGCAACCGACTGGCAAAGTAGAATGCGAAAAACACAAAATAGTAAATATATCAGAACTTTAATACTATTCGTAGGGTATTCGAAGATCAGTATAAAGGTAACTGAGCAATGATTCGATGGGCTTAAAAGGGAAAAAACAATTTAGGAGCATTTATTACTTGGACGAATAGTAGTCCGGTAAAAAGCAGCCTTCCGCTGTGTCGAGGTGACGCTCTAATGTACTGTCGTAGGCATGGTCGATTTTTTGGCGGGATGCTGCTGAATAACTTCGTATTCGTTCAAGTTGAACAGATGAAGGCCGGTCGTATGTGTGCCTTTATCCAGATTATTCTTACTGAAATTGTTTTTATCATATCTATAAAAAACGACAATAACTACAAGATAAAAATTATATATATATATATATATATATATATATATATATATAAAGATAAAAAAAAAGTTTGTAAAATATGAATAAAGCCCATGTGACTAAAACAACGATAAACATGTCCTCAATTTTGACTATACGCAGAATATTACGATTCTATCTATACTGCTTTCGCGACTGACTGTGTTGCTTCAAGGGATCTTCCCTAATAAATGTACTTTTAAAATTTTAAGTTTATATATAAGCAATATATAATCCCAGATAAGCAATTCAAGCATTTGTTAGAAAGTTTTACTAATGCTAGACCACTCATGCAATGGCACGCACATTTCTTCTTAATAGTTAGATTAACTTTCTTGTTTGTTATGAATGTTAGAAATGCTTGTTTATTACTATCAGCTTGAGGTCTTAATACATCTGCGCACATACTATATACAATTTCTTTTAACCAAAGGAAAATGGGCCACAGAACAGAAGTTTGATGCAAAGCGCAACTACCTGTGTGTATAACCATAATTAAATCGCCGCATTAGATCGATCTGCGTCCCGGTGTCTTTACCTAGTTACACCTTCCAATAACAGACAACTTCACGCGTAGCCTATTATCTCGTAACAATATAATTAAAGCTTTGCTGTTTTATTAATAGGTGTGTCTGTTATATAAGACGTTCGTTTTACGTTTAGTAATAGCCCTAACTAGACGCTGTAATTGTATGAGCGGGGCATAAACAGGAATCCTTCGTTAGCAAAAGCTATATACATACGAAGTTTGCAAATGGTGTTAGAAAAAAACAACCAGAAGACTTCGCCGAGCTAAGTGTTTTAGTCGTGAGTATAATGTATGCTTTGGTAAGTCTGGTAAAAAAATTACTGAATAAGATTATAGTACTTATTTCTGTGTAGTAAAAGCTACATTGACACGCAAGCTCCGCTTGATTTTACTTGAATTGATTTTACTAATGACCGACTCATAACTATTGATTGAATAATAATGCCACGTTTGTTTTATTGTAAAGTATAGTACCGTTAGCCTGCCGCACAAATATCGACACTCTTCATTTTGTCCTTCCGTCGGAGTATTCTAATAATTACGTTACCTTTCTACAGTTATCTTATTACCTTGGTCGAACTATTAACTAAAGTGAGTCCTCTTACATCCAAATCAACCAGAACTATATCATATCAAAGGTATATTTAAATCCTATTCCAACTTTACTGTCAACATTACACGTTACTATTAGCGTTCGTAAAATTATCGCGTTTCAACTGTTTTTAATTTAGATATTATCCGGTTTATATATTTTACCTTGCTTTAGTAGAAATATCACATTCTTTGTATAGTAAATATATTCGTTTTCTTGCCTAGGATATATACTGTGTTACCTTAAATCACACCAAATTGCGCCTTTAATTGAAATTACAGTAAATCCAAAAAAAATAATAATAGCTACAATAAATCCAAATAATAATAACAAATAATGCTCTTTCGTCACTGGCTAACTGACCGATTCTTCCAGCATTAGAAGTATAGCCTAGTTTAAACCATAAGTCGGATGGAGATCTGTTTCCGTTTTAATAATCTTTATATCTTATACCGCACTTCTACAGGTGTTCTAATATAGTTTGCACATTACAACTTGCTTTCAGTTGATTTTGTTAGTCACTTGGAATATTTTACAGATCCTATTATTCTATGGCGGTTAGTCTGCTTTCACTTTCTCCCTAACTGTACATTTCACTTGTTCTCTCTTCTTTCTCCTTCTTTTACAATTTGTTAAGTATTGTAACAAAAAAAAAAAAACTATTTTAAAAAAAACTATTTATTACATTATCAGAAAGATGTATTTCGCAGGCCCTGTCTAGGGCTCGAAAAATGAAACTACCTTCAAAAATATAAACATTTCGAACGTTGCACGACTGCCTAAAACGCTGCGCTTTCTGCGATTGCCATTGGGATTTACGGAAATGTCTAAAGTGAGAAAATCAGAGCCGTACCTCTCTCCAAAAACAAATTCTATTAACCCACATAAATAAAACGATTATCCGTTATAAGCATACGCAGCAAAATAGGAACTAGGTTTAAGTATTGAAGACGCTTCGAAAGCTGATGCAGAAGCTTAGTTAATAATGGATCTACAGAAGCAAAACGTAAGAAATACCCACATAACTTTCATACAAATTTGAACGGCTTTTCATAAGATGTAAATGGTGGATATAAATGGGGATGCCGAAGAATGCTTACCATCTCGCAGCGGAAGGATACTCAGAAACGAAACACGCAACACAAAAATCGGGATACTTGGGCGGTTCTGTTTCTTTCTACCCAAAAAATATTCGATTTAAAATTTTATTACTATTAGAAAACTGTTAGATCTGTTTCGGTGCGTACATGGGTTAGAAATATCGTGTTACCGAGTCTTAAAGTTCATGTATAAACTTTACGCTGTATGGGACAGCTAGATTTGTTTTGCAGTTCGTAGAACTTTTGTTACACGGTAGAAGAAAGAAAGAACATTTTATTTCTCGATCACAGTTTCGCCTATCTCCGAGCTCCACGGAGCAGCAAATCACGTTTAGGAAGTTATTATGTGAAGTTATACTACATGATCACCCTGAAGACGGTGTGGGTTTGGGTGAGGGTGGGCGATATGGGTCCCTGCATTTTTAGTATACGTGACCCCGAATGCCATCGATGCTAATTTTACAAAGAATGAAGAATCTCTGTGGCCTCAGTGTACAATTCCGTTTAGTTAGCCTGAAGCAATGAGCGAATGAATGAATGAATAGGAGAAACTAAGACTTCGCACTTGTTGTATATACGTCGTGGTTGTTAACAATGTGTTTTATTTGGTTGTGTTTGAAATGAATTTTTACGACGTTATTGTTATCAGGCATTGTTCAGACAAAACGTTATTAGCGTTGTAGGTCGTATCATTGTGAATGATTATGATAGAGGATTAGAAGTTAGAATGGCTAATTATTTATACCCGAGTCACGCATAAACATGATACTAATACAGGCTCTAGTCCGATCGACTCGAGAACGATAAGCACATTTTTATTTTTATTTTTCTTTCTCTCTTCTCTGTGTCTGGACCATTCAGCACTACGCAGCAGAACCACGGCAGCCTATGTGATCTACGAATCATAATCTTTGATCTGCCTAACCTAGCAGTAAATAATTATAAAACAACATTCTAGCTATTTTCTCGTCTAACGACATAGGTGTCGATATATTCTTGAAAATCCATGAATTATACCTTATTTTCACCACATAAAGACAAGTTGTTTAACCAATATACTGGTATAATTCTTCTTTGATTCGTGACACCGGTTGCTTTAAACGACAGCGTTAGATACATTTTGGCCCATATTATTCCATCCTCTTCTCTAATGTGGAAACTTATTTACAAAACGGCTGAAAATCTTAATGTGTTTAGTACGCCATAGCAAACGCTAAATTGGGAAGAATCAGATTGTCTTTGATAAATAATCTTGGTATGTTAATACTTGATACGATCCGAAAGTATAACCTACGTAATCATCGACCTTATGAGGGCTGAATGGCTGTCATGCCAACACAATATTATATATCCACTTTATTAATGAATAGACAACTTTGCTGCTATTTAGGTGAATAAAATCATTGGCTTCTTAGAAGCTAATGATTTTATTTTTAAGATTTATCAGTAATATCAGTAATAAAGATTTTATTAAGATTTATGAGTGCACGTATTTTCGTGTTTATTAATCATCTTCTTGGACAATGATTTCCATTTAGTAAGTTCGTATGTGGATAATGCCTATCTGATCTACAAATACGAGGGCACCTTTAGACGTTTTGCGTTATGTGGGGCATGTTATATCATTTTCGATACATGACATGAAATTTATTCTCTGTCCCCTCAATCTACATCCCTGCACAATCGAGCCACCGTTCTGTGCTCTACTGTACTACCAATATCTTCACTCTGTACAACTTCGAAAATCCTCGAAACGACAAGTCGATTAATAGTAGACAAATATGAAAAGCGCACATGTTTTCTAGAGCAATTCCACTTACATTTCTTTGCTTGGTTCAATTGTGTTGAGGCATATTATGACTTTTTAATGATACATGTGCTTACATAGCGTACAACGCCTTGTCGTTTCAGAGTCAGCATATTCCTTATATGGGGTTCAATACTATAGACAACATACTACTCTACAAAGCGAACTAAAGAAGCATGAGTGAAGAACCTGCATAATTCGTACTCGTCCATTTGCCAACTAATAAGCTGCTTGAAATTTGCAGATCGAGTGTTCATGTCCGGAGTCCAAACAACTCAGCATGATTTCAGCGTCGTTTTTTGATCACACAAACCTGTACTTCTATATTTTATTCAGGGTCACTTTTACTTTCAAGGCTGAACGGTGGGATTTTGCAGTCAAACATGTAGCCATCCTCACGTTCCATTCGAAAATTTCCCCTAAAAAAATTATGAACGTTAATGATTATGTATCTTCTGGATTCCACTTTTTCAAGGTAGGAGAAACCGGCGACACCTTTTTAGGCAGAATAATATAGCACGAGTGTAGAGCAGGCGCTCTGGTTTGACTACGAATAAATAGCGTTATACGCCATTTTTTTTTCTATTCACTTAGGATATGACATTTACAAGCAGGAAGTGACGTCGTTAAAAATTACTTATTTTCACGACACAGCGAAAGAAAGTCCCTTGAAGATTGTATAACGGCATTATGATTGCTCAGATTCACGGACATGGTTTAGTATCGTGCGTTCTTAAAAACATAAATTTTTAAGATTGGGTTACCTGGAAATAGCTTCTTTGTTAACTCAGTTAAAGAAAAATCTAGATTTATATGTCTTTGTTTACTATAATTTCGTAATGATAAGATATGATACTAGTAAGTTGTCAGTAAGTTGATTGCATTTAAACTATGTGGTGATCGTTTTACGCTGATTTCTAGCTCAATTTCGAGAAGGCTGCGGGCGACTTGCAAACTTCAATGACAATTCACGAAACATTTGAGCGCTTACAAAATTATTCCCATTTATCAAAAAATTACTGCAGCGCTTTTCCATACAGAGCGGAAAGAACACGCTATCAAGTCTGTTTATGTTGCTCTAGTTTTGTTTTGAGACTTACCACATATGGCCACTAGGTGCTTGTAAAGACACGTGAGAACCGTATTGAAATGCAGGGTAGCGCTTGTTTAAAATAGGTTCCTCCCCGACTACACCGCGACCACGAACTGTCTCTAGGGTGCCGGACTGCGAGAAGATTCGCCAATGACGTTCTCGCAATTGCACCGCTCTGTCACTTAGATTCTCAAGCCGTATACAATAGCGCCACTGAGAAGTGATACCAAATCGTGTTAGAACAAAATTACTATAACAAATTGTTTAGCTTAGTATGAATTCTAATACCAAGTATGATATTATTATAATACTCGTATTACAGTGATGAAGATAAGCTTCATTTGAATTGAAAAAAATAATCGTAAATCGCACTAAAGGATAAGGTCGAAGTAAACCCACCCAGTACACAGTTGCTTCTGGATTTGCCCCCGGATTCGCCCGAGAGCCCATGTAAAATGGCATTACTGTCACGCGCACGTCTTCCGTCGTCTCTTTGTGAACCTGATTTAACTCTAACCACGGGTGGTTCTTATCCTGCCAGGCGCGAAGCGTTTCCCGGGGCCCAAACGGCGGATCTGAAATTGGTATATGACAAGCACGCAGAAACGCTAGTACTAGGAGTCAGCAATTTGATGAAATGCCTAATGACGATATCGGACGTAAAACTCGAAACAGAGGTAAACCAAGCAAAATTATAAAATTTCAAGTCATAGATAGGACTGTATTTTATACTTAATGATGACACAGAAATACAGCTGAAGAAAAGAGTAGGGAAATTTAACTCGGTACTGCACGAAGTTAACTGTGCTGATTTACTATAACCAGATTATCAATAAGCTATACGAAATGGGGAACTGACATTTTTAAAGTATGGTACCTTTCACGTCTATATAATACATTTGTTGGCCGATTGCCGTTTGGGGTTAGTTATTTTAGAAATGATTTAGTTCACTGGAGTAATATCAGGCCAAAAACACATCACATGTATGAATTTTGCCGCGGTTATGTTGAGAACTTCTGCGGCATCAGCTTTTCAACCATGTACCTTTATGGGGTTCGGGCATGAGAAATTTGTCAAAAAGTTCATGTTGGATCATCTGCTCATTAGTGGCTGTATACGGAAGAATGTCCTCATGCGATACGTAATCGAGCCCGGGCAAAGAATACAATGACGCTTTACTATTATCTTGATTGCCCAGAAACGTAACCGCCTCTGTTTGCGTGCGAACAAACGGACAGTCTCGCAAGTCGATCAGCACCTGCAATGGCCATTACACAATCATTTATCAATTCATACATGCATTGTAAGTTAAAAGCCTTCTTTCATATAAGGTAAAAACAGCCTGATTTTTGTTTACATTTTATTTGCCATGAAAAACAAAAACGAATTCGAAGAGAAATTAGTCGGTGAAAGAGATTATTCTTGACATTTATTAATTTATTATTATATTGTATATAAATCGCGGGTAAATTTGAAATGTATTGATCTACTAGGAGCTGCACTTTGTACAATAAGGCAAAGTAAATGATGAAACGTGTTGTCAGCGCACCTGATAGTATATTTGGGTCTGACCATTGACAATCCGCGGATGAAGAAACGCTTCTGTAACCTGTGGTTCTGCCTCACTGAAAAGAACAAAAAGTGGCAGACAGTATTGAGATACTAATGAAAGAAAATGCTATGAATAACCATAGAAATCATAAACTCTTATTTGACCTCACCCGTAAAACGACATTCCGCCCTAACCTTAGTCGGTACGCACCTGCTAATGCAGCCATTGTGGCGCACGATTTGTTTTATTGAAAACGGTATAGGTGCAAGAGACCAGCGTTTCGTAGAGACGAGATCTCTTGGTCATCTTAATTCTTGCTAGACTACTTCCTTAGTGATGTAAGACAAATCAGTAAGCGAACCTGCATTAAGAATACTTACGTGTTTATATAGATGCTATATTATCCAAACGGATGATGCTTTCTAGTAACCTTTCCAATTGTATTTAGAGATATTCAGCCGAAAAATACCAAACAAAAAGTGTTGCGTGTGTTTTGATTCGCGCATACCTTGCACTGTCGCGGCCTGTGGATTGGTCTCTGTCATAGACCCGTGCAGTCCATGGAAAGAGTGTTACGCCTCGATAGCCGAATACGCGGTGGAGAAACAACTGACCAGTCTCATATTTACTCTCCCTTGGACTATCCAGCCGGCCAACTTCCGCCAATCTGCAAATAATCACAAAAATCACTGTACGCATACGATGACTATACACACACCTTTACATTATTGTCGCAATATAAAAGAAGTCTGGATGAAAATTTTCCCAACAGGAGAGTTGAACAAAAACGTCCCATTGAATACCGCGCCCGTTCCCCAGAAATGAAATGACGCCAATGGGTCTTTTCATACCGAAACAATTCACATTCATGTAAACTGTACGCCACTGGAAGATTTAGAACTTCTGAAGTTTGTAAATCAATAGCCTTCCGTTACTCGCTATATTAACCAGAACGGTAATTGTTCGGAACATTTACGCTAATAAGAAAAGTATACGTGTCATTTGTGATATATATTCACATAATTTGTGGCTAATAAACATGTCGAAAACGAAAGAGAACTAGATAGCTCTAAGTGATTTCTGGCCATTAAAATAGCAATAAAATGATCATTAGATAAGTCTTTATCCCTTATGATGTACAATACCATCAGTTAGTTCATACGAAGCGGTGGATGGATCGCTTTGTAATGCCCATAACGGTTTAAAGAAGGTTTTCTAACTCATAAATATGCCTTTCAGACATATAGGGTGAAAAATTCGGACTACCACGTTGCCATAAGAAAATTTCTTCGTTAAAAAAGGAACTGTAGGAGCACCTATCTTGTAGCAATCCGGAATGTGCATAGAACTAGATAGCTACAAGAAGTCTACAAAAAATGCAAAAAATTTCCCGTTTTATTTTCACGTGATTACTTCCAAGTATTCGTTTACAGGTCGGAAGACGCTACAGTATGACACTTGATCATTTGTACGTGCAAATTATACAAAAATATAATAGTATAAAAAAAAATTAACAATTATCACTAACCATTCAAATAGTTATTATTTACGATGTCAAAATAGAGCTGTTTCACCATTATTCTGGGCAGCTGTCTCCAGTTACGCAGCTCAACATCGTACATTGCTAGTGTATGTTCCTTACTTAGCAAACCGAGTAAAGGGTTTGTAGCTGAGCCATCAGTACCTCAACATATTTGTCCAATGTCGAAAACAATGCGAGGTTTCATATATCACTACATAAATAGTGGTTACTGGTAAGCTGCTTATGAAAGTGTTACTAGTGTTTCTAACATATGTAATATATCTTCGGTGGGTAAAAAAATTATATAATAAATTTGTGTTTATTGTCGGTGAGTCAAAATCAACCACCCTTTTGCATCTTCAATGGACTCAATGGATAAGGTTCGGCATGAACTCGAACGCACGCATCCCGACCCGGTCAGATGAACGACGCTACTCAGGTCATCCAGTAGCGGCAACGACAGTGCAATCACACACAGGGAGATGGATTAAATAGAATTTGGGCGATTCACACCAAGGAACTTTATTATAGAATTTGTCGTGATATCGCAAGGACTACTAGCAAACCATTGGGTAGGCAGTAGATATCAATAAAAAAAGAGCTTTTATGTATTTGATTCTATAGGGTCCTCAATCTGACAGAGATAATGGAAGTGGTTTTAGCTGGGCTTGTTTCTCCTTGAGCGTTTCGACTACTGAAGATTTTCTGTACAGTTCGAAATCGAAATTGTTTATGGTGTTCTAGTTAAGTCAATCAACTTACTTTACGTAGCATCGCCGACCAATTTGTGACACGAAACTAGGTAAAGTTCCTCTAAGGGTCCTTTGCATCACGCTCGTAGCCATGCCGTATTTACATTGGTTTCACATAGCAAGCTTGAGCAGACGACGCGAATCAGACGAATGGCCACCTCAGTCCCTTCAATGCTATATCACTATAGAGGAATGATGAAAAGTGACAGCGGTTTATACTCGCGTGTATTAGCTACATTTGCCTGTTTTGAAATGGGCTTGCTGACAGGAGAGAAGGCTTCTTTGACCCTCTCCGGAACCATACACTCTCGTATACAAACAACTTGAGCCAGCATTTTAACTTACCTGAAGCTTTATAGGAACCGGCGAGTGACAAGCAAACATATGAGAATGTGTTTTTATGCACGTCGAGTTTGACGCAGCTCATTGACTTGTGTTCGATGAGTGAAGGCCTTGCGCTATGTACAATAAAAATAAAATTGAGATATATTTAATATTTGTTAACTAACATTAATATTGTGTTCATTTTTACGATAAGCGATGAAATTAACGCTAATGATAATCATCGAGGTTCACGTCTACTCTAATTAGCTAGTAACGTCTGTGCAACCGTTACCATCAAATTTACAGGTGAAGAACTAAATGAACATTCTAAAATATCCGTATGCCGTGCTATTGCGCTGACTTGTGACCTTTTGTTTATTCAATAACATCTTGGTTGCAGTCGAAAAATGCATGTACGCAATCTCTGTAAGGAAGATAATAACTACTCAATAAAAGTTACTAATTTTTTTTTCACTGATTCGTACATTATAGTATAAAAAAAAAAGTTTATACAAGTATGCCGGTTAATAGACTGAAAATGCTATAACTAATAATCTAAAAATTTTCTAATCTATTCCTTTGTTTCGAGTTTGAACGTGTGGTATTGTCGTTAGGCGTTCCATCAAACGGCTGGTTTCCAGCACTAAACGAATCATTCCCTTAATGCGTGTCCATAACTATTCTTCAAAGCAATACACAAATACGGAACGGGTACGAATTGAGTTGATTTTAATTTATCGTTTTCAACTGATCGACTTCAGTCAGTGAAGAATCACCTGTGAATTGTTCGAAGGCATTTCGCTTTAGGTGTATTGACCATGTTTTTGTAAATGCGAGATTTCCTGCTGTTTTCAGTAATACTAGCATTCAACCGAGATGGCTTTTACTGTCGTAACGATAAAAAAAATCGGCATAATTATACGATCTATTATGATGTACAGTTGCCTGAAGAACTCGTCCTCTCTAATTGTTCGAGATGAACACACTGATTGAATCTTGCAAAAAAATTATTACGATTGTAGAAAAATAAATTTGTTCGTCATCTAATTAGAGTACTGTATACATCGTTGATGAAAGAGATCTTCATTTCACACGGATATATTTTTTAAATTGAGCAATATAATGCAAAATATGGAAAGATCTATGGCATAATGGACAGCACCCGCCATATCAAAGCAGCGTCTGCATTGCTCCAACGCGTTCGTAGCGCCCCTGGTGGCCTTTTGTTCAACCAGCTGGATAATATTTCTGTCTGGCTGAACAGATGTTGGCTATCAGTAAGTAGTATTCAACAGTACCAAGACGATTGTTGGATGCGTCATTTCAACTAACGGTGCCCGTAGCGTTTCTTATCGCGCCACTATTATTACCCTATGGATGATTATACCTTTTCAGGTACATTTTTTTGTACGGTGCTGGTCAAGGGTTTTCCGACGATTTCACACTCTCCATCTGACAGCAGCGGGATGCACGTCGTTTAACCCCGGTCAGCGGCACATGGGATACCGTCACCAGCGTATTTCGCTAAAATGCCGAGATAGTCGACAAATCGGGAAACGATATCTTGAACAGACCAAAGCTGCCCGCCAGTACAAGCAGTAAACAGCAGTGATGAGCCGCCGAATTTTTTCTATGCAAAGCGCCAACACTTAGGTAGATCTGAGAAGAGCGGTAGGAGACGATCCGTGAACGCTTTTATAGAGAATATTATAAATAGCCGTCTCTAGCAAAAACTCAATAATGCTAGTATCCTCCACCGGAGACGCTTTGATCACGCGACAAGTGAACGAACTCACTAATGAAACTTTCAGCAATCGCATACGTTTATAATAGGAGTATTTGTTTATCTATCGTAGATGAAAGAGTTGATAACACAAATGCTGATGCCGTAGGTATCCAGGCTAAGTGGAAGGCTGACGCCTGTGACAGCTGCGGTGCGGAGCCGGTGTTACGTTTCTAAAAACCCAGCAGTAATACATGTTTTTCGTCATTTACGTTCGGTGTTTAAACACTTCAGACGGCTCGTTTCCAGCACGAGACAGTGCCTCTACATACGTCCGGATTCGGACCTCGGGATGATAAGCATGTAGGCCGATAACAAGTGACCAGTTCGTGACTCTGTAATTGAAACGGTGAAAGATCTCTCGCGCGCGGCTGGAGGCAGCCGTCACACTCTCTCTTACAAATGCGATGGCGCACCAACAGCAGCGGCTGCAACAAGAGACTGGTGTTGAAGTGAGTTACAATGAATTGGTTAAGTGTAGTAATAACAATATGAATAATAGTAATAAGGAAAAATAAAGAGGAGAAGGAAGAGAATTAGAATGTAACTACTTTTTTTTTTTGTACAATTTCTATAGTCTGTCTCTTTACTGCCAGGTTACGGCTACGAAGCACATCAACCCGTTTGCCGATGTTGTACCTTGTTTTATCTAGAAGGACACGTATGCAATTTCTAACAATATGTGCCTAGCTACTGCTGTGTTCCTTGTAATGCTTCTGCTCGTTAAGGGCTATTTCTTTATGGAAATTGTAGTTTCAATGTTCACCTTTTTACTCTTACGTATAGAAAGCTATAACAACTAAATAACCAGCAGCACTGAAAAACGATGAAAGCCCTGACTACTCTAAATTTGCTGCATGTTACACATTGAAGTATTGATAAATGCTGATGAACCTAATTTTACCTTGAAATTTATTTGTTGCTACTATTATTTTGCATTTATTATATTTCAACTTTTGATATATACTGGGCCAAATATTGATTTATACAATATTCAGAATAAAAGGCCCATACAAGTTGTCTCCGGGCATTGTATCGTAGGCCTAGATTTCCACAGGATAGTCAATGAAGTGCATTGAACAGCACATATACTCATTCCCATAGTCGGAACTCAGCTCGGTTTTTCATTCAAGTAGTTGTAGTGCTGATCCCATGTTGGCCGCCAGTATTCAGTCAAACGGAAGTGATTAAAAAAAAAACTAAACAAATTAATAAATGATGCGTCTGTTTTGCTAATCGAATATTATAGAATATTGCAATAAATATCAAGTCACTCAGGTTGTTGGATTTGCTTATTTCAAAACTAACTGATTGCCTTCAGCCTCAGATCATGTAACGTTCGCGTCCTATACGATGGCTTCTTCAACAATAGAAGATCTGACTAGCTTTATTCACTGACTGTCAGCTTATAAGACTAGTATAGAATATCGTCTCGTTAGCAGAGTCGTTGCGGCTTACGCGTGGCACAGGAAGATAGACTTTCGATAGTGATTAAGCTGCAACTGTTGGCATTGACTACACAATTGAATTTCATCTAATAATAATAGATTCGATATGAGAGTGGCAGTCAATTGCAGAAGTCTTCCGATGTGTGATATGTATGGAAAAACTACGGGATGCCCATTTGTGCCCGCACTGTTCCAAATTGTGCTGCTTCGTCTGTATTCGTCGTTGGTTAACCGAACAGAGGCCGCAGTGTCCCCATTGTCGAGCTACACTTCACCTCAACGATCTAGTCAACTGTCGATGGGTGAGTAAGCGAAGTAACGCTTGATAATAAAGCTGACAAGGCTTCACTTGGTACTCGAGATACTGCTCGAGAAATAGTGGATTTAAAAAGTACTTGTTCGATTTTCAGGCGAAATCATACACATTTGTATACTGTTCATAAGTTTGATTCCCTATTTTTGTTGCCTACGTAGAGTGCGTAATAATAATTATAATACGAGTAACAATAACAGTACGTTATCTTCGCGGTGATGTGGCCGCTTCAGGCCGAGGAAGTGACCCAACAATTAGATAGCCTACAGCTATCTGGCCCCGCGCATGCAGTATCCTCCTCATCGAACTCTGTTGCCAAACCGTTGGAAAAGGTAACTAGATTTAGCACCAAGATATAATACAGCAACAGATATAGAGGCAAGGATGAATATTTGCTCACCGATGCCGTAATCATTCTAAGGTGGCTTTATGTGAACTATTTGATGAAAAATTTACATTGATCTACCCTTGGTGTGGCTTTTGATCATTTTTCATTTACGTTATAATATGGTAGAGCAAATATTGCTAATTCATATCCGATGTGAGACTTAAATACCCTGACATAGACTAATTTTGAGACAATGTAAGTGATTTATTTCGTACTATTTGATATCGTTTTTATCATCTGTAGGTCGGTAATGATGCAGGATCGTGTCGATCGGACGACTCGTGTCGAACTCACAATGAGAAGCTGTCTGTGTTTTGTTGGAATTGTAGTATATGCATTTGTCATCAGTGCGCACTCTGGGAAATAGGCCATCAAGGTCACGAATTCCGGCCTATTGAACAAGTTTACGCTAACCACGTTACGCAAGTCAAAGACGAAATGACTTCGATACGTCGGCGGCTTCACGAGCTGCACGTCATGCGGCAGGTTATAGAAAAATGCTTTACCAAGATGGCCAATGGCATTGTGTCAACCATACTACCGATATATCTCTGTGCCCATACCACTGGACGCCCACATCTACTCAGTGTTTGCTCATTATATATATTGTGGGTACAATGATAGTAGACTCTACTGCTGCAGTGAAAATGATACTGCTTAATATCTAATCCGATTCGGTCGATTTTAAGATTGTACGTATTGCCTGAAATAACGGTTTACAGTATCAGGCAATATAACGCTCTCCAGGGAAAAGTTATCTTTCACAATAAGGCGTCTTAAATTCTAAGTTAGCTGCCCCTTCTTGGTCAACGGCTATTCCAGGAGGTGGAGCGTAACGTGGCGGCAGTCCACGCGGCCAAATATGAGCGCGTACACGAAATTCGAACTGCGGTGGAGCAGATGATCCAACGTCTCGATACGCAACTTAAGACTAAGCAGCGTTTTCTTACTCAACAAAGTGCTTTGATTAGCAAAGAAACGGAACACCTCGAGCACGTCGTGCAAAGTGTCAGTAAATTACCTTATGTAGGATTCAACTACTAGGTAATATCTGGATCCGAGATAATCGCTGTTAAAAAAAGCTTTCGAATTGACGCATTATTTAGCTCAAAGGTATCATAAGAGCGGTTCGCGATCGATTACTGGAATCTTCGGATATAAAACTTAAAACTATTTTAGGTACCATGGCGGTAATTATGCGCGGGAGCTTATATTTCCATTTGGTTTATTGGGCGATGTTCCTTAAGGGAATTTTAGATGGTACTTTTTCGGTATGTTCACCGCCTCATTGTAGTTAGTCTAGACGTTTAGTCTGCGACATTTCTACCTAGCTAACGAGCCAAAACATCCTTAAGAGAGCCTTAAGTCATTTGGTTTATAATTGTAGCTTATTGTCTCTAAGGCGAGCTTCTGTGTTTGGGCGTATTCGATTCTCGCAGGTTGAGAGAAAGCTTCAACAGAGTCCAAAGAGTGAGCTTATACGGCATACGCAGGATCTACTGAAGTTGATCAGTGACACGCAAGCGAAGCAAATAGCTCGAGCACCCAGTCCTGTGCACGCCGACTTTTTGTCTGAGATTGTTCCGCCGTATGACTCAAGCCTCTTTTGCATTCGTAGTTACTCTTGGCTCAAGTTGAGGGGCGACCCTGTCTACTCGAATCCGCTCACCGTTGGTGGGCTTACTTGGCGCCTCAAGGTTGGAAACAAAATAACAACAATAAGCGCAATGACACAGCTGCATACTATAAATATCGATTCTTTAGGCCTAATGAAACCCGTTTTCGCGCATTACGCTCATTAAGTTCTAAGGCAACGTTTGATTGCAATATCCTCATTGACTACAATTTCCATCATAATCATTTGCACTTATTTTGTTTGCCATGTCTACGACACATGAATACGAAGGTATACCCAGATGGCAATGGTGTGGTACGCGGCAATTATCTATCCGTCTTCCTGGAGCTGTCATCCGGTTTTATCGAGAAATCAAAGTATGAGTACCGCGTTGAAATGGTGCATAAAACTGATGCGAATAAGAATATTGTCCGGGAATTTAGTTCTGAATTTGAAGTAGAGGAATGTTGGGGCTACAACCGTTTCTATCGACTTGATTTGCTCGCCGCTGAAGGATACCTTAACCCTGAGAACGATTCTCTTATGCTCAGGTCAGTAGGACTTCAACAGCTTCCGTGCTAGTCATCTATCTAGTATACTAGTCTCAGCCAAAAGGATTCTATGGTTTTCAACAGATATGCAGCAGATAAAAATATTGATAGATTGAATATATTCGACAATCCGGCTTCTTTTCATACAGGTTCCACGTGCGTCCCCCTTCCTTTTTCCAAAAGTGCCGTGATCAACAATGGTATATAAACCAACTCGAGCAGCTACATAGCCAACGGACTCATCCAATGTCCGCTGTATTGTCACCTCTCGAAGGATCCCAGGTACCGACGTTAGTATCATCAACATCAAATGTAAGCGGGCATCACCATGGTGAACTGCACACTTGTGGAACTTCGTCACCTCCTAGCAGTAGTAGCGCTACCGAGCTGACTACAGATGAAGGTGGTACGCCCGCAAGTCCACCATTACCGATGGCTATTAGATCATCTCTCGCAACAGCTTCAGTCGATCGCAAAGGAGAAGGCCGTGATACCGGTGAGAGAACATACAAGAAACCTGTCCTGTATATAAACAAAACCTCGCGCATAGACATCATAATGCTAGCGATTTCATATGTCAATGAATCAATGTAAAGCAGAGATACGTATCGGAGACGCTAATCATGACAACCAGATGAATCTTTGCTATAAACTTGTATAAATGTCACCAGGTGAAAATCGTTCAGTATCTCCGCTCATAACCGCCTGCAGTTCCTCGTCAATGCCGTCAGCTGCGCTTGGTGCGGCCTGTCGTTCAGGCGAACAGCGTGTGGACTTAGAGAACGATGACCTATAGCTGGCTTAATATCAGTACTGTGCTGTACGATCGCAGTACCGAACATCAGTCTTATAGTAGCAATCGTCTGTTTAGTGATCTGCATATATTATCTTACCTCAGATGATTCGTTTTTCCTTTTTATCCTGAAGCTTCTATTGATGTTCATTGACAACGCAGTGACATTATCACACCTTACTACCAATGATTCGTCAGATGTTGCGGTCGTTATTGCGAACGAAACGCAGAGTCATGCGCGACATTCTTCTCCGACGCTGATCATAGCATCACTGGGCTGGGGCATCCCGAAGGACACGCCCTGGCCGCTACAGGTGGCAATGCTCCAACGGTTGGCGGGGCAACTCGTTAAGGTACTGACGAGAGTATTTTCCATCAGCTACTCGAGGCGCATAGAAATGGACAAATGTCACCTCCGCCAAGCGCTGCGGCTGACGATCAGCCCTCTCAGCGACGTCAAAGACTGTACGTTAATAAAGTTACACTAGAAGTTAGTTTTTTCTAGACCATTAATTAGTTAATTCCTATACTTGATAGTAAAAATGGCATTATACAGGAATTGTCATAATGTTAATGAAGAATGAGCGTTTCAAAAGAGCTCGACCGATATTCGAAGATAATAATTGTTTGAATTAATTATTGCTTAAATCAAGATCAGATGCCTGCGATGTTTGGCTTATGGCATCAGTACTGATACGCAGTCTACGTATTTTCATTTGATGATCAGAATATTATTCTAGTAATGAGAAGCCTCTCTTGAAACTACCGCCTCCTGACCATGTATCTGACGCAAGACAGAATTATCAATTATAATAAAACCATCATGAGCCGAGTGAGTATAAGCCATGAAAATTATATGGTTTGTAAAGAATACAGTTTCCTAAAAACACTACTGATACATTTTTCGTTTTTCGCCTATTCATAGTAAAGAGTTTACCATCTGTGAGGCTACTCCGACGCTCTGCTTCCGGATCGTGTTAGCCCACTCGACCTTTACCGTTAACTCGGGCGTCGATGTCTGAACTATCATTGCCGTCGTCAGCTCGTTATTTGCCTGCCGGCGATGGTGACTATCCACTTCAGCGTTACTAGAGAAGAGCTTTATATAGGTACGCAGAAGAAGCACAGGACATGAAATTGTATATGGACTGCTACGAAATGCCTGGATAACCAACTCAACGAGGTTCCACTTTAAGAAAATTCAGCTTCGCCTTAATATTTGATTTTATTAACTTGTGAATATTTAACTAAGTAGTAGTATTGCCATGTTACCATGATGTAGAAATATGGTTCCGGGGGCTTTGAGTTTTAAGGAGGTGCCTTAAAAGCATCATGGTAGTTTAAATAATTCAGTGGCCATATAAATCCTATTCCGGCGTACCTAAAGTGGTTATGATACGATTGGGATGTGTAATTTTGTAGAGAATTTCTATAGAAAGTTAGACATAATTGATTTTAAAATTCATGACCTTCAGCCAGTCGCCTAATGCATATGGGTTCAGTAAAACCTGGAGGATACTCACTTTATTATTGTTATATAAAAGTATAATTATTTTAGAATGTTGTCGTTTAATTATTCCCGATGCTAATCAGACAGGCTGCATTTTTTGCGGTCTTACATCTGTCAGTAACCGTTAATGGTAGCCTGGATATTACTGAAATGCAGACTACCCATTTATATATATATATATATATATATATATATATAGATCCTTCTCTGGAGTATAAGTTAGCGATGTAGCAGGCTCTAAATTACTGGGAATCGATAACATTTTACGGAATTAAAGTCATTGCTTATCAAAGGGCGTATTGCCGTCGTTGGAATATTTCGTCCTTGAAGGTTTTCTGTGAATCGAACTGCTTCTATAACATCGGGAGGATAATCTCTATTTCTGCAACCCTGATCTTATCCTTAGCAGCCTCCTTAGTCTGTACCAAAAAAAAAAAACGAGGCTCATTAAATTCGATTCAAATAATTTTATTTGTTTCACAGATCTGTAGAAGATACTTTTTATTGCACATTCGATTTGTATTTGAGGCTATTAAAACGTAACTATTTTTAAAAAGAGTTAACATATAATATATTTGCGGTCATCTAATACCATATTATATGTTAGAAGTATATTACAATAGAGTTTTTGACGAGAACAATACATCGTTGTATGTATGAATATATCTATTTTCATTAAAGAACTTTTCTAGAATACTTGGCAGTGATTAGTAAAACGGGTGAATCTCAGAGCGTTATAAGTCGTATAGTCAGTCATGCGTGCTGCGGCACCCCTGCGCCTCTAACTAATTCATATGTGCTGTACGCGTGCGGACCAACGGTATAGACAAAAGTAGCGATTAACAAAGTCCATTGCTTTTTCCGTCATTTGCATATATGCACGAGGCTATGGCTAGAATAGGAGACGAGCAAATAGCCGCCAAAACATTTTTGTCAATTAGCTATTGTTCTCTATGGGCCTGTATATTATTACAGGTTTGATATTGTAGCTAATGACACGAGGTAAAGTTAACATAACGAGACTGTGTTTGGGTTGGATTATACCGCGTACGCGAATCATGTCAGTGAATACGGCAATGGTTCCATCTTCTACCGGTTGTTGCTGACCGTCGATCGAAATTTTCGTTGACCACGCCAGTCCCAACGCCATGTCCCGACGCACGTATGGAACAATTTGTATAATTAAAATGGCTTCAATCCAAAAGGGAAGCGTCTTAGTAAAAGCAGGATATTTTCGAGTTCAGGTGTTGTATTTAAGGAGCAGACACACGGGCCACTTTTTATACAAGCTGCTTCTAAATACCAAATAATAACGTTATTAATAATGTGCACGTGATCACTGTTATGCCAAACAGGTGGAATACTAATGAAACCTAAGACAAAGAAGCTAGTTTTTATGTAAAATACTAGATGTCTTTCTAACCATGTATTGATGGTTTGTTGCATAGATGTATGGTGTGGAACACTTAACAGGGACATTTCGGCAGTATTCGACTATAGGGGGTCAGTAAAACGCAAGCCGCAAGTTATTAATTAATATCGATAATGATGCTAATTTATGAAAACAGTGAAACCCATATTCTATAATACTGATATAACATAATACATTCGCTTATTGTAGATCGTATAATTAGTTACACTCGTAGTTCTATGTTGTACATAAACGGATGATAAACTATTACAATTGTTATCTATGCGAATTTAGTCAATGTTAAATTATGAACGGCGGTAATGATAAATTATCTATGGACCCTTCCTGTGCTTGATTTCAGGCACAGGAAGGGTCCATAGATTTCAGGCTTACAGTCGAACAAATACTTTGTTTCTGTAGAACCTGTAGAACACTTAAACTTGGTTTGCCAAACACGCAAACTAGCCAAGGCAATGGATTCAAGGAACAACTAAAACAGATTATTAGCGAATTGAATTTCGAAAGTTATATTAATCATAGTTAAAAAAAGTTAAAAAGTTCATAAATACTTTATATCAATGTGATGCCCTAACATGTTCAGCTTTGCGTGAAATATTGAGCAAAAAATCATACATCAAGAATACGAATCCCTATCCCTATACGAAACACAATTAAACAATAAAAACAAGTAATTTATTCGAGATCGTTCATGTTAAAAAGTTTTTCGTCCATGTAACACCTCTAAAGCAATCTTAGTTGGTGACGTCGTGACATATAACCATAAATAATCGTTAGGTAAAAAAATATTCTTATTAGTCTTTCCTAGAAAAAAAATAAGCTCCAAATTGAAGAAGCTCAGGCGGTAAGGTATATACCGTGCAACAGTACTACTATAGATTTAAATACGAAATCATGCTACATTAGTCTATATTGCGTAACGCATTTTACAAAGGGCTACTTTGAAAAAATTGTTTTCCATTAAGAACAAAAAAATAAGTTAACTGACAACTTATCCATGAAACGTAATCGATGTATGACATGCAGAATATATATATATATATATACACTGTTATACTATATATGTGCTAAATCGTTACCTTTTGCTATACATTCTCAACTTTAACTAAAAAGTAGTCAGATAATTGTACGGTTTATTTTATATATTGTGGTTTATTAGTTTTATTGCACTTATATACACATTTATACCGTTTAATAATATATTGTCATCAATCTTGTCTATTTTTATTAGACATTATTATCATTGTTATCTAGAGTATGATAAAATGTGAACCGGTGCCGTAATGGCTCTCGGCTGGAGCTGGGTCCCTACCGTTTCCGCCCTTTCCGTTCATCCTAAACTGCCGCCCTCTTATCAGCCACTTCATACGTTTCCCTCTTCTTATACATGTCCATTAGCCCTTGATGTATCCCCCTCTTCATACGTTTACCACAGGTTTTATCCTTCCTTAAACTTATTAATAATAATAATAATAACATTTATCGATGTTATTTGCCCTTCTCTTATGCGATCGGAGCTTCTTCCCAGACCTGCAGCGCGGCACTTATCATTCTGCTATCCATTTTCCATCGTGACTGTAGCAATTTGTCTGCTGTTTCTATTCGTTATCATCGTCGTCGTCGTCGTCGTCGTCGTCGTCGTCGATCACCATTTCTTCAGACGTTTGTAACCCTTTTGCTTCAGGAAACCCATTTCTCTCCATTCGTAGATCCATTTTCACATGTTTTTCTTTAGCCCTGCCAAAAATAAAACTCCAGCGTTCGCTTGGCTGCGCCTTCGCTGTGCCTTTTCACTAACACCGATTTCAGGACGTTACCTTCAGCTTCATTTTTTACGCTTTTTCTCCGTTGATTTGCGTCCTCCTTCTCCTTCCTCCCGCTATATGATTATTTGGTGTCATTATAATCATTAGACCCGAATATATATTATCATATCATAGTTACCATCAATGTAATAATAATTATTCTTAGGATGATCGCCATCAGGCGTCACCGTTATTGTTTTCGGTATTCTATTCACTGAGGCAAGACAGATGTGGAATCCTTTTTTTATGGTGAACGCTATCCCTCGTCGTTACCATCTTTCCTACAGTCCGCTTTACCATAATGAGAATTATTTACTACCTCACCATTTAATAATAACAGTTATTATTATTATTATTATTATTATAATCTCAGCATCATCATCATCGGTGTCCTTACAAGCAATTGTCATAAAAGATCGCTATTATCTTTAAAATCGTTCTCATCAGCGCAGTCATTGTTATCATTATTAGTATTATATTTCTAATCCTCATAAGCATCGTTTTTCCACCATAATCATCAATACAATCGTTATCCTCAACACCATTGACGCTACCTCTTACCTACCCTTCTTTTCGAATTAATATATTATTAGTTCTCAGTTATTTGAGAACTAGCCTTCATCATCGATGTGTCGCCACTGCGCCATCTGGCGGGCGGTTATTGCAGCAATCGGCGGTGATCTATTGTGTCGTCTACCCTCACAACGCCACGATCCATGTCGTTAACGCAGATTATTCCGTATTTCATAGAATCTTTGTGTTCCTTCATTTAGTGGCGCCAATTCTTTAAATTAGCTATTTCTGTTCGCCGTAAACACGAATATACGGCATGGTGCTTTTAGGTTATAGTGAGCATGGTAATTAAATGTCTGCTTGTTCACCTTTGTTAGCAGTAGCATTCTACGGCGATAGGCAGAATAATGGCGTCTTGGGTGGTCTTGACCGCATTGTACGGCTATGATTTGTCTGTTTTGTTTGTTGTCCACACGCAAACGGTTCGGTTATTATCGTCCACTACGGTCCATCAGGCAGAAAAGTCAATGGTTTCAAGAGTGTTTTCAGCTCACGTTTTTGAGATTCGTCTGCCCCAATGCCCAAACAGATTAAGCGCCGATCTAACGTTACTGTTTCTGCTTTTATCTGGTCGTCTAGAACGACCAAATGACCACTAGCTAGTTAGAGGTCGTTATGTTAATTAATAGATCAAATCAGGCATGACAAATACTAGTTTTATTAGCAAAATTCGGATGATTGACGTTGTTCATTCATCGATCGATTGCGTTTCCCGCTGCAGTCGGTTGGTATTATACCAGCCTATTACCATAATTACTAGTAGTAATTATGTTGTTTTGTGTACTTTAATTACGATTATCATATAATGACTAGAGTAACTACCAGCGCGGCCAGTATAATCAAACGACAGCCTTTACGAACATCTCCGCTGACTTCTTTTAGATTTATAGACCCTGTTCTGCTCGGTTCTACAACATTGTCGAGGTGTCGCCATCGTCTGACGGGTACTCTGGCATCGTAAACATATTCGAAGATTACGTCATTGTGTTGCTATTACTCTTGTTATTCCCCCCCCCCCCCCCATACGCTCGCAGCCGTCTACAACTGTAATTTGGATTCGGGTTCCATTGTTAGGATCATTTCCGAATAGCAATCCCGCCTAAAGCAACCCCGTCCTTCAGTCGTGTATCATCCTGTCTTTTTGCTTTTTTACGCTAAGCTTCTTTCTCTTGCGTGTGTAATATATACCGACTCGCGGACCGATTGTTTCTCTTCGACATCGATACGCATAGACAAATACAAGTACATTGCTAAACGTTCTTTTCCTCTGTCTCGCTTGATCCTCGATATCGATGCCTTAATTTCTTAAAAGCTCGATCTCTCCTCGTCACCTGCCATAAATGTACGCATTTGCTCCCACCCGCACACGCGGCGCGTATAGCATCGACAGATGAAAATGAAGAGATTCAAAGTAGAGTAAGCATTCAGCATGTCACGCCGTCGCACTTTCTCACACGATCACGTTTGCGTATAACCACAGTATCTAACGCTGGTCTTCTAGACTTTGCCCATCCCAGACGCGCGATCATTTATTCAAAGTTCTTTGTGCTTACTGGGCTTTCCTCTATCTTCTTGTCCACCCCAATCTTCATTATGGAACTCGTTAATGCAAACCTACTAATCGTATCGTCATCATCGCTTTCGTTCTTCCTATTCAGTTGTTATTCTCGTCACGATCATCATTGTTGCTGCCACGTTTGCATTAAAGTAGTATTACTTTATTTATATTAACGTGTTATTATGTTTTCATTTATTATTACTCGTTTATCTTGTTATTAGTTATTATATTGATTTTATTATTCATTGTTATTGTTATTCGACTCTTTTATACGCTTCGTCGTCCGTGTTTTATCTTCATTATTTTGACGTCTTACTTGTCGGCATTTAGTACAATTTATTGTGGTAATTGTTATCGGTATTATTATTGTTGTTGCTTTTGTTGCTAATACAATAATTATGTAAGTAATATTTTCTCTAGTTTTATATCATCATTCTATTATTAATCTAATAATAATAATAATAATAATAAAGTTATGATAATCTCTTGTGTTCTTTTCCGTATCATAGGATTCCATCCTCAGTCATGTACACTCTGCCTGTTCATATAACCCTTTTCGTCAAATATAATTCACCTTTTTCTTGTATGTGTTAGATATTCTAGTGTTGTTATTTTTTTCATTATTACTGTGATTATTGTTATTACTATTAACACTATCATGTCAATAGTCGTAACATGTCATCTCATCATCAACATAGTCATGAATGTCATCTCTTTCTAGAACGCCGTTACTCTAATACCGCAGCTTTTAAACGTCACTGTTTACTATTAAAGGGATGGGCCCAAATCAGCAAATCTGTTCACCTGTTGGGCGAAGCTTGCCCCACCTGCCGCGAGTTGTGTCGTCCCTAGCAGAAACGTTCGAGGGTCGATTCTGTTACCCGGTTTCTCGTTCTTGCTTATGAGTGGCCGTGCAAGTTCCGTACGGCGAATGTGACATATACATGAGTCTAGCTATCGTACATCCCATTCCGTTATATTTCACGTAGCTCGACTTCAGTCAGCTTGCTTTCTCATCGCGCCCTTTAGCACATACTCGCACGTACATACACAAAATACAACAATGTCTATATATATATATATATATATATAGTAGGTTAAGTCTATATGTATTCCTAGTCTCGTGGCATTCTGCCATTTCTACTGTTATAAGAATAATTAAAGCTTGCTATATGATGCGTTATGTAATAATTGTCCATAGTATAACAATAATAGAATTAATATATGTGAATTATGATTAGAATCAGGGGAGTGCAGTATTCCCTATAATCATTTCGTTAACTTATAATAATAGTATTACTAAACGTTACTGTTACTGCCATATTTTCAAGTTTGCAATGATCACCAGCGACGTTCGTTCAGCGGTCAGTCAGTCAGTCAGTCAGGAGCCGCCCAAGTTAACGTGGGCAACCCAGTGGCGTCAGCGGTCCCTAACTAGCTTTGCCTTCGCCAGTTTAAATAACACATGTCCACAACTTGTTTTTCTTTCAAAGAATAAGCATTTGCCTCGACATATATTTTCAGGCAATAAAAAATTGGCTTAACAATTAGTTGATAAAATCAGTCGTCATCGACAGTTGACACGACCCATTTCTGCGTTATATTCATGAGTGAATCCTTGTAATAATAAAATATAATTGGTTCGTCTATTGCAGCGGTCCTAAGGAAGCAAACTGCCGACGTGTCCAGTTTAACTAGAATTTTCTTTTTCCTTGTGTTTCCGGCACTGAGAAAAAGCGGAAGTGACCTGAGGCGCCTATCGGAAATTCTAATACGCATTGTTTTTGTCTAATTTCATTCAGCCTTAGCTATGCGTTGATGATGCCATTGTCAAATTTACCTACACCCAGTCCTGCGGAGTCTACAAGCAAGATGGTTGTAAAAATGATGGTACTTTCCAAATAATCTGTCATCGGCTATCAAAATGTCCTTATTTCATTGGTGTACGTGTGTCATAACTTCTATATAGCACGCTTAGAGGCTTTGTCCTTTGTTTGCATCATCTCATAATCAAGCTTACTGTCGTCCTCTTACCAATAAATGATGTTAAGCCAATTTCAGATTGTGATTTTCGGCTTTGAAAGAGCCTTAAAGCGCACCTAGTTAATCAAATCGAAACCGAATCCGGATAAACAGAAACGATAAACTCCATAGAACTCTTACACTGAAAAAGTTCAATACGACAATATTAGAAAATATAATAGGCGATTTACGAAGCTAACTTATATATACGTATATATACGGAGGCAAACGACGTGGTACACTATACGTCCAAAGGGGTGGGGCCACGGTTATGGCCGAGAGTGCGAGCAAGAGCTGACTCACTACGTCTATCGGAGAACCTGCAAAGCTAGAGTGCTCATGGCTTCAGACTGACATTTATGAGAAGATATATTGTCGAGTAAATATTATTTGAGTTTCTCTTCTTCAGAAGTCGTGCTGTCGTGCTCGCGTTTGTAGGGTAAATCAGGGACATGTGAACTGCACAAATGTGTTATGATATAACGCGATGTCTTAGGCAAACACGTGGTATTGAATACGTCATAGGAATTTTATATTGTAAATGTGACGCTAGGAACAGTGTTTCATGAATAATGCACAAAGAACATAAACGTTGGTAAACAAGTTAGTCCGATTGGAGGCTATTTTCTGTCGTCTTCGTCATATAGCAGTCTCATATTGATGATCGTTGTTCAATCACGTTTATTATTACAGCGCCCACCCATTCAGACATCAACAAGCAGACGAACTCAACCATCACTTAGGTCTGCATTTTGTAAACATTAAGTTCGATCGCGCGTACTTTTCTTCCTAAATTTCCGCAGCCACGCGACCTTCAGTATTACCATTATTAGTAGTATTGTTTATTATAATTATTTATATTAATCTTTCCTTGCAGATCATAATGACAGTATGTGTCATCTCGTCGTATATTTTTAGTGGTGCGTTTAGAGCTGTTGTCGAACACTCGTCGATGTTCCATCCGCCCGCGACCGACTTCGAGATTCTAATATTATTGTTGACGACGACGGCGATAAATGGGGTAAAAGAGCAGTATCCTATTGTTGTTAGGCCAAGCACAGCGAACTACCGATGTCCGGAGATTCACAAAACGCTAGGATCCAACAGTCGGCAACAAGTTCGACATGGAATTGACATAAAAGTCACTGTTGACATTTCATAACTCGCTGTCCATCCTTACCACCCCCGATCATCGCTTCAATTCGCTGTCCGATTCGGGGTTCGCACGGAACACACACATTCAATCAATCAATCAATCAATCAATGAGATGAAGCCCCAGATCTAAAGTTATATATATATATATATATATATATATGTTTTATTGTCTATAAATAATGCCGCCATCCAGAGCTCAGTTCACATCAATGCTGCAACGATGATGATGTTTGCCGTATACATATGTTGTTATTATAATAATAACATGATATAATATCATAGCAGTAACCCACATGTGTTGGTTGGTGTTAATTGTCTATAATGTTTACCTCCTGTTTTCACCCTGAATATTTATTTTGAGAAGAAGTGCTATGCTGACCTCGGCTTTTCAACGCGTGATTCATCACCTCAATTTAGTTTCTTTTTTTATCTTTTTTGCCTTCACATATGGTTTATGAAGGTACGATGATCTTAATATACGCTCGTATATATATACCCGGTTGCACACGTACAAGTAAGCTTTCTTAACGTAAAACTCCGTCTTTACTCCGGCTGTTACTTCGTTAGCGCACAACTTTATGCGGCCCACTTCGGTTCATCTGAATGGCTTGCTTATTTCGCATATATATTATAATGATATTGGAATAATATCGACGGCGGTATTGTGGCCAACGGAGTTATCGGTCACTATGTATCTGTATAGCTATATATATATACACAGATATATCTTATGGATATAGCGTATGCATATAAATTTGTATATGGATCTTCTTTTGGTCGAGCCAAGACGAAAGCTTTTAGGACAGGCTGGCCGTTTTTCGATCATCATTATGAATTTTTCCACCTGTTGATGCCACCTGCCGTCTTTATTAGCTATTGTTATTGTTCCTAGCATAATCATTCTTCTTTCGCTTCTGTCATCGTATTGCGGTCAACTCTGTGTATATTGAATCGATCCGAACTGCCATACAAACAACTGTAATTCATCTCGCTCATACTGTTCCGGTTGTTATTATCGGTGCAGAGGTTTCGCAGGACTAACAGACAAACAAAAAAAATTGTAAAATCCTAGGGGGGCGCTCCACTGTCAAAACGCTGCGGATTAAAATCATCGTTGACGAATGAAAAGCCCTTGAATTCATCTTGATTTATATTGCGTAGAATTTCGACGGATATTGGTGTCAGAATTGGCTCTTCCTTGGTAAAATCTGCGTCGAAATTGTTTACGTCACGCTTAGTTTTCTGAAATTCAAACAAAAACATAAAATCAATTTAATTTCCGGGAGTATTTCTCAAGCTAACAATGAATCGTATCAATGAAGGTAGTTATGGTGCGGTGACCTTCGATTGGCACAATATCAACTCCGTGGAGATACCTAGTTAAAAAAAGGGTTGCAGGATTGATTTCGATACTAGAGTGGTTTGTGTGCTGCGGAGTGAATCGGACAAGCACTACACAATGTCCTATACCAATGAAATAAGATATACGTATTTATACAGATGAAATAATTATAATCTTAGGGCAACGTTGAAACATAACAGAAAATCGCTTACAATTTTTGGCTTAAAGGGCGGCTTGACTTTGCGAGCTTCCAATGCATCCCAGTCTATGTCACGGAAGAAAGCATGATTTAAGATCGCTTGTTCGCCACCTTGGCCAGTGACACAGCCTAATCGTTTAGCTGGATTTTTGGTCATGAAGCCTTTAAGAATAGCTACAGCCTCTTTGCTTAGCCATACCGGATATAGAACATCGTCATGTAGAATTGATTCAAACAGGTCATCTTCATTGTCGGCTTCGAAGGGTGGTTGACCAGCTAACATTTCATACATGAGCACCCCCAACGCCCACCAGTCTACCGAGGCGCCGTATTCAAGTTCTTGCAAAATCTCCGGCGCGATGTAGTCCGGAGTGCCGCAGAACGTCGTTGTTGTAACCCCATCCTTAATGCCTTCTTTACACATACCTAAATAGTAGGCGGTAATAGAATAACAAGAGAAACACAAAACGGATACGTTTGTTACGTGCTAGACTCTCTGGGTGAAAGAAAAAACCATCTTGATTTGATAGTAAAATTCGCAGTAGACCTAAAGGACCATCTATAATAACCTATGTATAGACACAAATCGCTACCTTCGTAAATAACTGTCTAGACGTGTTATATCAGATACGCTGTTCGTGGAAAAACTCATCAAAAGCTGTCGAAAAGGATGCGCTCACCAAAGTCGGCAATTTTACAATGGCCATCGGCATCAAGAAGAATATTGTCGAGTTTTAAATCTCGGTAGATAACCCCATTTTCATGGAGAAACATCAATGCTAGCGTCACCTCAGCTGCATAGAAGCGCGCTCGCGGCTCATCAAATTTTCTTGATTTCTGAATCTGGAACATAAGATCACCACCATTCACATACTCCATCACAAAAAACAGACGATCTTCTGTCTGAAAGCAACAAAACAGCGCCGTCAGGAAGGGATGTCTAGCGCTCAAACTTAGGATGCGCTTTTCCGTTAGGGTGCACTCGACGTCATCGTCCTGAAGGATGACGTCCTTCTTGAGTACCTTGATTGCATAAACTTCTTCCGTGCCTTTACGTTCACCCAACATCACCTGTAAGCACAGCCATCGCACAAATGGTAGAATGAAGCTTAACACAGCTACGAGACTTCTTCATATTTATTTGTTACTAGTCGCTCTCTAAACTTACATTCTTTATACACGTCCTTTTCAGTTATAATTTTACCATTATTCAAATGTTTAATACCATTTTCCGGAATTTGACCAGATATATAATTGAAGCCGTTTTAGCGGTAGTCTTTAATGTTCAGTGATACTCTCAGATTACAATACCTTTCCAAATGAGCCTTTGCCAAGAACCTTGATGAAATTGAAGTCGTTGAGCGAGTACTTCTTCTCTTTGTCGAGAGCAAGTGAACTAAATTTGTCAAGCTTTTCGGCTGAATTATCCGCTGGGCTGTAATCGCTCCTAGCGTCACTGCCCTCCGCCGATGCCTGGGTCGTGTTCTCTGGTAAATTCTCCCCGATCGAAGTCTTTTTCTTTCGCTTCGTAAGCAGCTTATCCCCCGAGATGCCCATAGCTTGTAGGATTTCGGCCATCTGCTTAGGGTTGATACCGCAATTGTTAGCGACATTTTTCTGACATCGTTTGTGTACGTTCATGGAGCACGCCTCGCACTGCAGTCCCTGTCGAAACAAGCCGTACAGCATTGAGCCACAGTGATCGCAAAAGGTGGGCCGCTTGAAGTTGTGCACGACGAACCGGTGCGGTATATTGATCGTGAAGCCTGAACCTTCAGCAGGCGCATCTTCCTGCTGGTCGCTCTTCATGCCCGGACACTTCGTCACCACCATTTCGTGACAGCGCTTGTGCACAACACACGTACACACCTGACATTGATACCCCTGTTTGCCAATGCCCCATATAAATTCACGACAATGCGAGCAGAACGTCGGCTGGCGAAGAATGGTTGCCATAAATTTGTGCCCATTAACCTGATGCACGCGTCGCCGCATGGCGCCACGCCGCCGGTTGAGGCCGGCGGCGCGGGCCTTGAACTCGCGAGGCTTTTCCGACGCAGCACCTGGTCAATACGGCAAATCGAAAGCGAAAACATTAGGAGGTTATTATTATTATTAATTACTAGCAATTAGTGATGGCACACAAGCGAATTTCGTGAAGGAAAAAAATGGCCACTGGCCGAATGGTTGAAAGTCAGGTAGAAGTACGTAACGTACGACTATTGGACAGGTATACTATTGCTCAGAGTTATTTAAATTGTTGCCGATAGTTGTACAAAAATGACGCAGCAATGGGGCAAACACAGCTACGAGATGCAAAGTAATTTTCGCTCAAACTTTCAAGCACAATAACTTTCTAAATGCTTTCTAAATGCTATTTTAAATTATAGAGATGACGGCGATGCACGTTTGAATAAACGTGCATCGCCGTCATCTCTATAATACAGTCAATGATACGAGCACATCGTGCATGCATTCCCTCTATTATTGTTCACAAGGGTCATACGATTCTGTAACCTGTAATATTCCTATAGTGCGATAAAGACGTGTGTCCAAAAACTGGTTTAGGTCAAATTTTTTTATTTTGTCAAAAATTTTTATTTGTTATTTTTTTTTATTTTTTAAACATTTTGATATTGCCAACCCTATGGATCCATATGCGGAAGGGTTTCATTTTAGACACAATATATATATATATATATATATATATATATATATATTACCAAATTAAATGCAAAATAATACGTAGCAAGTGAAAGAGAGGACTATTAGAAATTGCCACGCAATTTCCTACATGCTAGCGTAGTCGTTTAAGGCAATGTTACTTCCAGCCTTATCACAGAGATTTCACTTTCCCTAAACATTATCGCTAGTGATAGGCTGGTGTTTTTTTCTTGGGCTAGATCAGGTGAAAATGAAAGAGTCAGTAGAACGCGGGGGGTGGCAGTAACCAGTGGTCCGTGCATTTTCCACAGAACGAAATACGATTGATCAAACGAACTATAATAGCATCATACATGGACAGGGGGGTGCGCACAACGCCACGTAGAATAGCCCAGGCACCGAGCTTTGCTGCCCGATTTCACCGAGAACGCGCCTAATCGACTGTGCTCAAAAATCACAAACTCGTTGTGCTTCGTTACTGATGTGCGTGTATGCAGATGTACAAAAGTGTTACTGAGTGGCTTCAGTCTAGTCACATCGACTGCATCAGACGACGGAAAGGTTATGGCAAGATAGCAGTGTTTCAACTATATTACATCCGCCAAACTCATTATACGTATATAGATTGAAACACATGGGGATGGGTGCAAAGTGTCGTCTTTTAGGAGTCACCATTCGTACATTAATGAGAGCTATGGCCTAAAGTGTGGCACAGCAGTAGAGTATCATAGAGTACCTTGCACCTGCAAAACAGAAAAATGCTTGCTCGTGACCATCTAACTACGACTATTTTAGCAAGTACGTTTTCAGCATGACACCCTGACGGCTTGATAAAATGCCAGACATCGAACAGGGCTTCCCAGATAAAACCCGTTTGGTATTTTGCTTTTGTTTGTAATCGTGACTGCATAATATCAGTTAGATATGTATCTCTCTCCATGAATCACTTCTCCAAGCAAAAAAATTTTGATTTTATTAGTTCGTACATTGGATCGGACACGAATAAACAACACTCACCTTTACAGGTTGGTGGAATTGTTGTTTCGTGTAACTTCCGAAACTTGATCAAACTTTTAACGTCAATAGCATTGCGTCTACTAATTAGACAAGATAAACCTAAGTCCACGGTTCACAGGTAGCCATTCAGATGTAAATAGGACAACTACCAAATACTGTATTACGTATCGTTAACTTCTAACTGTGCTAAAGTAGAAACACCATAAGAGAGAAAAAGACGTTACCCCTTTATCTACTGTAAGTGACAGAAACAGGCAATTAGAGATCAAGCCATACTTTTTGCCGCATATAAGTTAGTACCGGCCGCCGGTTCATATTTGGACTCGTTGTCCAAATGCGCATTGAACTAATGTACACGTAGACCTTCATTTCTAGCCACATGCGTACGCTTTACTCGAGCGCAGTAAACTTAGCGCTCAACTTCCTCTAACCTGGCGACAAACAAACGTATAACGTAGTATTTCAAGAGTAGCTGTTTGGGTAACTAATTAATTTGACCATTTGCATAAACTGAATGAGACACAACAAAGGGCATAATTCGAGGAACTTCTGCCAGCTGCGACGGATTGCACGAAAGCATTAGAGTCTCTGGAGTGTATTTGTTATTACTACAGTACAATGACTGTTTGTTCATCTAAAATTGTCGTCACATCGTACAAAAGATCATTTGCATGGATATCCATACTCGACCCTTTACTATGACCATTTTTTTCCGTTATTTTGCTCACATGCACAAAAGAGGGTTATCCGAGACGACGACTTTCAATAGATGTGGCTCGAACCAAAGAAGTCATTGATTCGAGTTTTACTAACTATGGAGCACATTTGCCTCAGGTTAGCCAGATCGTTGCATACTGATTGCATTAATACTAGTCTAAATGGAAGCATCAACCACTCAGAAGGGAAAACTAGCTACACACGCACACTCGGCCTGACTGATACTCACATGCTTCGAGGGAAATGACGACGTGTATTTTTCCTCCTGGCTCGAGATTAATCCAGATATCATTTTCGTGCATCTCTTCCTTTTTTAGAAATTCATCGAAGGTGAGAGAACAATTTGCGACAAAGTCATCGGAGGGCAGGGCGGCATGGAACACCGTTAGGCCTAATGAACCGGCCTCGTGCACTTCCGTTGTGAACACCTGGTAAAACGGTACCGAATAGATAACGCGCGTAAGTCAAGCTACCACATATAACGTTTACTTTTATTATCAATACAACTATCATCTATAATAATAATAATCTATAATTTTACACATCGACAATTGTTAAATTTTGGTCTACTGTCTAAACACATTGGTAATTCGGCATTGGCTTGATGGATCCATCCAATTAGATTAACATAAAAAAAAAGCTATGTTAACACATATAT